>NC_059351.1:51275000-51575000 GCF_019703515.2 Myxocyprinus asiaticus
TTTCTTGTTAATAAAAAAAAAATAGCAGTTAAGAGTAAGAAAATTACATTGAAAGTGAATGGCGTCAGTCCATAAACATTAAACTAAACACAGTTTCAAAAGTATAGCCACAAGACATAAACATTATACATGATAACATCTTTTTAGTGTGATAACATCAGGGATTTACCAGTATTTATCAGATAACAGATTACACATAAAGGTTAGCATGTGTTTTTGTCGAATAATGTTCCCATCTTGTGGATATACTTTTGAAACAGTGAGTATTTTAACATTTACAGACTGGCCCCATTCACTTCTCCTGTAAGTGCCTCTCTGTAACACAAATGTTTTATTTTCGACGAGGGGAAAGTCGGAAAAAAAAAATGTTAATCAACAATATGCCACAAATGCTGTCATTTCAGTTTAAAGGGATAGTTCACCCAAAAATGAAAATTCTCTCATCATGTACTCACACTCATGCCATCTCAGATGTGTATGACTTTCTTTCTTCTGCAGAACACACATGAAGATTTTTAGAAGAAAATTTCAGCTCTGAAGGTCCATACAATGCAAGTGAATGGTGACCAGAGCTATGAGGCTCAAAAATCACATAAAGGAAACATAAAAGTAATCCATAAGACCCCAGTGGTTTAATCCATGTCTTCAGAAGTGATATGATAGGTGTGTGAGAAACAGATCAATATTTAAGTCCTTTTTTACGATACATCTCCACTTTCACTTTCACATTCATTTATCTTTTTGGCGATTCACATTCTTCATGCATATCGCCACCGACTGGGCAGGGAGGATAATTTATAGTAAAAAAGGACTTAAAAATGTATCTGTTTCCCACCCACACTTATCGTATTGCTTCTGAAATCATAGATTTAAAATCTTGATACCCATTCACTTGCGCTGTTTGGAGATATTCTTCTAAAAATCTTCATTTGTGTTCTGCAGAAGAAAGAAAGTCATACATATCTGGGATGGCATGAGGGTGAGTAAATGATGAGAGAATTTTCATTTTTGAGTGAACTGTCCCTTTAATTTGTATTGAACCCAGGGGCGTAGCAGTCATATTAAAAGTGGGAGGGACACAGCTCGCACAGACCCAACACTTACAGTGCAGTATTAATATATTACAGTACATATAAATATATACATATAAGTATTATATTAATACAGTCATGTGAAACAATTAGGATACCCCATGAAATATTTAGTTCTTTTTTAAGAAATATGGACATATCAATATTTTATCTTTAGATAAAGGTGATGTAATTGAACCAAAAACAATGAAATTTTAACCATGATATCATTTATTTAACAAAACATTACAAAGATGCCAATTCCTACTGAGGAAAAAGTTAGGACACCCTATGCCCTAATAGCTGGTATTGCCCCCTTTGGCTGAAATAACCTCAATAAGATGTTTCCTATAACTGTCTACCAGTCTCTGACATCGACTGGGAGAACGTTTTTCCCACTCCACCATGCAGAATTTTTTCAGATGTGTGATGTTTGAGGGGTTTCTTGCATGCACAGCCCGTTTCAAATCACCCCACAGCATCTCAATAGGATTAAGATCCGGGCTTTGACTTGGCCATTCCAGAACTCTCCATTTCTTTCTTTTGAGCCATTCCTTCGTGGATTTACTGGAATGTTTTGGGTCATTGTCATGTTGCATAGTCCACATCCGCTTTAGCTTCAGTTTTCAGACAGATGGTCTTACATTTTCCTCAAGCACCCTCTGATACAATGAAGAATTCATAGTGGATTCTATGATAGTGAGCTGGCCAGGCCCTGCTGCAGCAAAGCAGCCCCAAACCATGACATTTCCACCCCCATGCTTCACAGTTGGTATGAGGATCTTGTGCTCAAATGCTGGCTTTGGTTTGCGCCACACATGTCTTCTGTTACTGTGCCCAAACAATTCAACTTTGTATTCATCTCTCCAAAGCACATTGTTCCAGAAATCCTGTTCTTTGTCTAGGTGTTCTCTGGCAAACTTTAGTCCTGAGCCCTGATGTTTTTTTTGTTTTTTTGACAGCAAGGGTTTCCTCCTTGCACACCTCCCATGCAAATCAAACTTGTGCAGTCTCTTTCTTATGGTAGATGCATGTACTTTGACATCAACTGTGGCAAGAGCTATCTGCAGGTCCCGAGATGACATTTTAGGATTGTTGGAGACTTCTTTAAGCATCTTGCGATCTGCTCTTGGGCTGAACTTGCTAGGACGGCCTGACCTGGGCATGTTGGCAGTTGTTTCAAATGTTCTCCACTTGTAAATTATTTTCCGGACAGTGGAACGGCTGATTTCGAATTGTTTGGAGATTTTTTTAAATCCCTTCCCAGACTCCTATGCATCTACAACCTTCTTTCTGAAGAGAGCTCTTTTGATCTCACCATGGTGATTTCACTCACCTCAACAATCAAGAGCAAACCTAACTAAATGTGTGAGGTTTAAATAAGACATGCTCCTCCACACTCCTCTCTAAGCATGTTCTAATCTTTTGCACCTGATGTGGCGCACCTGATTCTAATTTTATGCATTTTAAGTAGTAAATAAATGTGGGGGTGTCCTATCATTTTCTTCAACAAAAATGGCATTTCTATTAAGTGTATTTTAAAAATAATTTTAAAAAGACGTTTCTTCAGTTTTATTAGTTTATTTATATTACCTCCATCTCTCAAAATTGTTAAAATGAAGATCTAATGTCCATATGCTGAAAAAGACAAAGGTTTTTATGGGGTGTCCTATTTTTTTCATATGACTGTATATATGTATTTACTTTTAATATTTGTAGTATTTTAAAAATTCAAGTATTGCAAAATTTAGCAAAATTAGCTGCTTAAATAAAGGGCATCTTGTGGAGCACTTGCTTCTGTTTCACACATGACAATAAAAGATTGAACACAAGCTGGTCCTGAATAAATTATTTAATCAATTACAATAATGACAATTGTGCATGTGCATTATTTTATGTTTTACTCTGTGCTTGTGCATTGTGGGATTTAAATGTATCTCAAGTGGCTCGAGTGTTTTGACTACATTCACCAAAATGAGTTCAGATCCATTTAATGATTCAGTGACCATTTCTGGTGATGCCAGAAGATGACAAATGAGTGTCTGGTGTGAAATTAGTCATGAATCAATGATCAAAAGAACATTTGAATCCTTTAAAATGTGTATGTCTACAGACCTACAAAGAGACTTTAATAAAGGTTTTATGCATTATAAGAACAAAGCAAATCTATCATTTCCCTACAGTTTGTGAGCTGCTGAGCATGACATTTATCAAAAGACAACAATAATAGTCTTATAATAATTATAATGAGTATCAATAACGTCTGTACGTTTTCATGCATAAAAAAGTGTGTCTACATATCTACTGACTTCAATAAAATGCATAAGTGTTGAACGCAGCAGATCTTTTTTCCTCCAGTTTGTCGACTGCACACCAACATTTTTAAAAAACAGGAGCTGGTATTAAAAATAGCTTTACATATTTAACACAGATCTGCTTAAATTGGCAAAAACAACTGATCAAACTATTGCCTCACAAACATAATGTAAAAAGCATAACTTAATGAAGACTCATGTGCTGACATAAACTCCACTTACAATGTGTGCTTTAAAGAAGGATTGTCTTATGTTTTCTGCAGTGCATTTCACGTAATGCTGTCAATCAAGAATGAAATGCAGATAAATAACTCTTATTTGTGTGTTCCTCATTTCTAGATTATTAATTTAGATCAACATCAAACATGGAGAAATGAGCATTATTGAAAGCAACTTCATTGAAATGAACGGAGCCGCGTTGATTAGACTGTCTGACTGACGGTCAGGGTTACGTAAGGGTTGTTTCGGCTCATGAAACTCACCTGTGATTGGCTGGATGCTCGCTCAATCCACCCAAAGAAACAAAACACAAAGAATACTGTATTCAAATCCACCATGTGGACTCGGTATGGGTTTAGCTTGGAAAAGTGCGGGGGACAAAAATCACCTTTTTAAAGAGCGGCTGCTACGCCCTTGATTGAACCCGTAACATTCCTTTGAGGAATAGGGTAAGTGGGTAAAAGTCTGTAATATTTATCATTAACTTTATATAAAAACAATAGAAGTATGCAGTGTGAATGTGTAAAGTAAGCTTGTTATGCCTTCTTTATTTAAGATGTGATTATCTATGAATCTGATATATGTTTACATGGATTTGTAGCTTTGGCAATATTATATTGTTTGCATTCATACCAATAATGTCATTTTAAATTAAATTGGTATACAGTCAGACAGACAGACAGACAGTCAGACAGTACAGACAGACAGACAGACAGACAGTCAGACAGACAGACAGAAAAGCACCTGCAGATCATTGTGAAACTACAGGATTGTTATATACTGCCACCTGCTGTATACACTTTCTCAACACAAAACATGTGATAGGCGACTGTTGTGTGTGCTGCCCTCATCGTGTTTACTCTTATTAGTGCTTTTCAAATATACAGGTCCAACAGAGTGCAGATTAATCATGTGTAAAATCACAATGAGGCCAAACAGTGACTTTCAAATAACACGGTGTGAAATGTCTTTTACATTCAGTGTACTGTAGTTTAGTCCAAAGCCGTCCATCAGCACAAATGAGTTTCAGAGCGGAATGTTTTACAGCTCACTGGAATGGCAATTAAAACCTTTTTCTTTCCTTAAGCTTTTTCCTTTTTCTCAAGATTTGTTTTTGGTAACAGGTTATGCAACTGTAGGATGAAATAACTACTACACATGGTTCTCGTTCATATCACATAATTTACATCTCATCTGAATGACATTTGCATGTTGCTGTTGAATCTATTTGCAATGTATGATAACTTGAGACATTCAATGTTTCAAACTTCATGTCTAGAATGGAAAAGATCAAACACACTATAATAATAATAATAATAAAAATATTTCCTACAGTTGTCTGACAAGAAATAAAAATAGACACAAATGAGTCAATTGTTGATATACACTGTAAAAAAAAAAATCCTCTTTTTACAAAAAATAAAAAAATAAATTCTGTTAAATTTACAGTAAAAACGTCATAATCTTGATATTAACCTTCAGAAACTGTAAACATGTACTCTCTTGTTAAACATAATGTAAATTTTTACCATTAATTATACAGGAAAATCATACTTTTTACATCTAAAAAAATGTTCTTTTAAAAACTACTGTATTGTCTTTTAAAATATCAGACAATATATTTTACAGTTAATGCTCGTTAATCAATTAACTTTTTTTCTGTAGCATTTTTACAGTCTTTTACCGTTAAAATTACAGACTTTTTTTACAGTGTACAGAAAGAGTTCAGGTGTGTAAAATTAAAGTGGAAAGCAAAGCCCAGATCTTTTAGTCTTGGAAGAATTTGGTTAGAAAGGACTTTATTATTTTAGCAAATCTAAACACAGTTTGAGACAACGTGGAGATCTCTAGGATTACAATACGGTTTTATACATTAACATTAGTAGATACATTAGGTTTCATGAGCTAACAACAAACAAAGATTTTTTTTACAGCATTTATTAATCTTGGTTTGTTTTAATTTATCAGAATACTACTATTGTTCATTGTTTGCTCGTGTTAGTTCACAATGCATTCACTAATGTTGACATACACAACTTTTCCTGTAAGATGCGAATGCTGTAAATTTATTGCTCATGCTAGTTCATGTTAACTATTATGTTAGCTAATACAACCTTATTAGAAAGTGTTACCAGATCTCTTCTGAAACTCTAAAGGGAAATCTGTTAATCTGGAGACAAAATTCTCATATATTGTTGCCTTCCAGACACAATCGAAATATTATAGATATATAATTTGTGATTTTTCTTTCTTGTGGCTGTACCATAGTATTTATGGTAATCCAATGTACTTCAAAAATTAACATGGAACTTCCATGGTAGCCTATATGTACAAAAAAACAGTACCAAGCAGGGGCGTAGCAATCATTTCAAAAGTGAGGGGGACAGAATGATTAGCGCTAGAAGAACATAAATATATAAGATATATATTTTTAGGGCTCTCAATCGATTAAACATTTTAATTGAATTAATTACATGAATGACCAGTGAATTTTAACCTTTGCATTTACACATTTAGACATTTGCTGTATGAAAGACACAGCGTAAAAACATTTGCCCTGTGAAAAAGTATGGGGACAAACTTTGGTTTTATTGAAAGTGAGGGGGACACGTCCCCCGCATCCCCCACGTTTTCTACGCCCCTGGTAGCACTTGTCAGTCCTACTGAATGGCATTTCTATAGTTTTGATTCATTTTCCATTAAACATATTTGAAATAACATATCTTATTAATTACACTCTTACGAAATTAACTTGCACTACAGCGCGTGCATAAACAAAGACTAAAGTCATCAGAGCCGATTAAGTTTAACACTAGTCTATGGATTAACATTCTGTCACAATGCGTCACAATGCGAACCCTAAGCTGCGCGCGCTCTGATTGGTCGCGTTTCACGTGTCACGACATTCCTATCTGCGCACCTTCAATAGGCTGACCGCTGAAAACACACACGAGCGCCGTTCGAACCGCTCCAGAGCCAAACCTGTCCCGAACCCAGCGCTCGGGCTTCCTACAGTGACCCTGCGTTAGAGATGGCGGAGCTGAGCGCAATACGGCAGGAACTTGTGAGTATTTTCATTCTGAAGTGAGTGACGTGTGTTGTTGGAAGGCTGTAGTTCATGTGTGTGCTTCAGTCACAGACGGAAATAAGTTTATCAGCAGTGCGAGTGTACTACAGTAGAGGATAATGCACATATTGTAGTTTTAAAGGGATAGTACACCCCAAAATGAAAATTCTATCAACATTTAAAGGGGCAGTTCACCCCAAAATAAAAATTCTCTCATCATTTACTCACCCTCACGCCATGTGTGACTTTCTGTCTTCTGCTGAACACAAACGAAGATTTGTAGAAGAATATCAAAGCTCTGCAGGTCCATACAATGCAAGTGAATGGTGGCCAGAACTTTGAAGCTCCAAAAAGCACATAAAGGCAGTATAAAAGTAATCCATACGAATCCAGTTGTTAAATCCATGCCTTCAGAAGAGATATGATAGGTGTGGGTGAGAAACATACATTTTAAGTCCTTGTTTTTACTGTAAATCTACATTTTCACTTTCACATCCTTCTTTTGTTTTTGGCGATTCGCATTCTTCGTGCATATTGTCACATACTGGACAGAGAGGATAATTTATAGTAAAAAAAGGACTTAAATATTGATCTTTGTCTCACCCACATGTATCATATTGCTTTTGAAGACATGGATTAAACCACTGGAGTCATGTGGATTACTTTATATGCTTTGTGGACCTTCGAAGTTCTGGTCACCATTCACTTGCTTTGTATGGACCTGCAGAGCTGAAATATTCTTTTAAAATCTTCATTTGTGTTCAGCAGAAGAGAGAAAGTCATTCACATCTGGGATGGCATGAGGGTGAGTAAATGATGAGGGATTTTTTATTTTTAGGTGAACTGTCCCTTTAATCAACCTCATGTGAGCCATATGGCTTTCTTTCTTCCGTTGAACATACAAGGAGAACTTGAGTAGGAATCCTCTCTGATTTGTTCTATACAGTGAAAGTGAATGGGGTCTGAGGCTGTCAAGCTTCAAAAACGACAAAAAAAAAAAAAAAAGCACTATAAAAAGTAGTCCAAATAACTTGTGCGACATATTCTCCAAGACCACATACACACACTAATCCGTTTCGTTTTCCAAATGCTCTGTTTTCCGCAGAGGAGAACGCTGTTCTAGTGTGGATGAGAGGTGTAAACGTAGTGACATGAATGCGCTTTCAAACAAAAAGTATTAATGTGGACGTGGCCCAAGTTTCTGAATCCATACAGTAGCTTTGTGTGAGGAACAGGGTGAAATTTAAGTCGTTATTCATTAATAATCTTCCCCTCCGTCATAGTCCTCATTTGCGCTTGCACATTTTCAAACGCTTGCACATGAGGAAGAAATGCGCCAGGTTTTGTGTCAATGGTCCCAAAGCCATTGGTTCTTGTGTGTCTTGAAATTGTGAAAACGTGCGTTTGGGAGCTAAGGTGAAGGGCCAGATTTTTCATGTATCATGTCTTCAATTTCAGTCTGTTAATCGTATGGCTTCAGAAGACTTCAGAAGTCATAAGCACAACTTATATGATACTTTTTAGTAATTTTTTTACTTTTTAAAACTCGACAACCCCAGTCCCCATTCTATGTCATTGTATGCAAAAAAGCTTGGATTTTCGGTAAACCATCTCCTTCGGTGTTCCACGGAAGAAAGTCATACTGGTTTGGAATGACATGAGGGTGAATAAATGATGACAGAAATGTAATTTTTGGGTGAACTATTCTTTTAAAAGTGTCATTTGTATCATCAACAGTTAGGTATTCCTTCATATGAGTCAGTCCGTTTCCACTGTGACGATACTGTTCAACTTTTGTACATTTGTAAATGTAATTTGCATGTTTCTGTGACAAATGGCCACTGTGTATCAAACATGCTTCTTTACTTCCTGATTGTCATTTATCCGGCGCAGAGAACCAGAAATCAGAACAGCTCTTTCGATGACCCTCAGTGCATTTCCCCCCAAAAAGATGAGCAACAAAAACTGGTAATGTCCCATTAACTTTAAGACTCTCTCTGCTCTGATTTGCATGTTTAAAGTGGTGTGTTTGGCTCACATTGTTGGACACTCACTGTGCTGTCTGCGATAGGCTGTTCCATTCTGCGGCGGCATACGGGGCGGGATGCGGCCGGGGAAGAAAATCACGATCATGGGCATCATGAACCCAGACCCGGACAGGTAGCTTATGTCAACACACATGCACCTGCATGGGCTCGTACACATACGCAGACACCCTGAATGACACTGTAAAAAGCCTATTTTTATGCCTAATGACTCCAGTTTCTTATCACTCTTTACTGTCTAAAGATCTCTCTTGATCTGAAATCTCAGACTAGGAATTTGTTAGATGTTAGACTGGTAGTCTACTGATGAAATCAGTCTGAACGTCAGAATAAGACGATGTTAGAGGAGATCATTTACATTTTCTTTACACACCCAACGCTCTGCCTTCTGAGTGCTTGACCTCTTGTGCTGGTTGGTTTAGTACCTCATATTAAAGCTAAAATGTGACATTTTTTGGTAGTTAAAATACTTTTCGCCCTCCCAGCTTAAAATTCAAAGACAACAAATGCAAGTCATTCATTGGCTGATTTTCCTGGAAAGTGTAAATACTGTGACGCTATCAAAACATCTGTCTGCAGAAATCACACGTTTCAGTTTTAACGCAACACTGATGGTAATTCTGAAATGTCTCTTTGTATGGTCTCTCTGACAGTTTTGACATCAGTCTGACGTGCGGCTGTGGAGACGTGGCTCTGGACATGTGTGTACAGTTTGAAGACCGTGAGATTTTGCGGAACGCTTGCGTTTCGGATACCTGGGGAGAAGAGGAGAGATCAATACCATATTTCCCCTTCATCGCAGATCAGCCTTTCAGGGTGAGTAGCGTTATCGACATCATCATCATCATCCTAACTGAACAGGATGATGTCATAGTAACTCACATTTTGTGGTGTTCCATCCAGTGGTGGTCCTGACTCACATGGTGCCCTTGTAGGGTTTGGAACCGACAAGCAGTTTTTATTCAGAACCATTTCTATTTAAAAAAAAAAAAAATACTGCAACAGAATGATTTCCATGACTTTCGGTTTCATTAATGGTTCTCGAACATGCATTCTTCTGCCAGTGCAGACGGGACATGGTGCTAAAATACTCTGTGTTTCCTGCAGAGCATTTCAGTGGCACTGCAACACCACTATTGAATAAACAGTATGAAACATACAGTGCGACCAGTGAAGTCTGATTCCCCCAAAAATTACTCTTTTGAGTCAGTTCTTTTGAATCATCTGCATGAAACATAGAGCGTAACCAGTGTAGCCTGATTTCGAACGAATGACTCATATGAATCGGTTCTTTTGAATCTACATCGCAAAACAAACAACTTGACCAGTGTAGTCCAATGCCTGAACAAATGACTCTTCTGAGTCGGTTCTTTTGAATCTGCATTGCGAAACATACAGCGTTACCAGTATAGCATGATTCCCGAACAAACGACTCTAATAAGCCATGCTTTTGTAATCTGCTGCATGAAACATACAGTGTGGCCCATGAATTCTGATTCCTGAGCAAATGACTCTAATGAGTCAAGTTTGTTTGAATCTACAGCACGAAACATAAGTACAGCGCGATTAGTGTAGACCGATTTTTGAATGAATGACTCTTATGAGTCCGTTCTTTTGAATCTACATCATGAAACATACATCACGGCCAGTGTAGTCCAATGCCTGAACAAATGACTCTCATGAGCCAGTTCTTTTGAATCTACAGAGCGAAACATACAGCGTGACCAGTGTAGTGTGATTCACAAACAAATGACTCTTCTGAGTTGGTTCTTTTGAATCTACAGAGCAAAACATAAAGCGCGACCAGTGTAGTCCAATGCCTGAACAAATGACTCTTATGAGTTGATTCTTTTGAATCTACAGAGCAAAACATAAAGCTCGACCAGTGTAGGCCAATGTCTGAACAAATGACTCTTATGAGTTGATTCTTTTGAATCTACAGAGCAAAACATAAAGCTCGACCAGTGTAGTCCAATGTCTGAACAAATGACTCTTATGAGTTGATTCTTTTGAATCTACAGCGTGAAACATACAGCATAACCAGTACAGCATGATTCCCAAACAAACTACTTTTTATAAGCCGTTTTTTTTTCTCAACTGCATGAAACATGGAACCGTTAACGATTCGGAACCAGAACCTTTAAAATCCTTACAGATGGATAGCAGTATAAAAGTATTTCGTTTGTTTTGCCTCCTGAAATCTTATCCATGTTTTCTCTTTCAATGTGTTTTTTTGTATGTTATTTGTTCAGGTTGAGATCCATTGTGAGCACCCACGTTTCCGTGTGTTTGTAGACGGTCACCAGCTCTTTGACTTCTATCATCGAGTGACATCGCTGACAGCGATTGACACCATACAGATCAGTGGCAGTCTGACCATCACCAAGCTCAATTGAGGAGAACTGCATTGAAAATGTTTAGTGCATCCATTTAAAATCAGCGTTCCCACGAGCACAACCCATCTGTGATCCACTTTAAACAGGAGAACATTCTAGAATCGCACAACTGGATCTCTAGAATCTATGGAGGGATCTATTGTACAGAATGGCTTTCCTGATTTTTGTTTTGAGTATCAAAGTTGTCAGTAGCAGTTTAGTTAAAGAAGTTAAAGTGGAGATGACTCTATAGAATAGTGATAAAACAGTCGGGTTAGACTGCACACTGTCCACATTAAGAACATCTTTGCTAAGAGCTAATAACAAAGGGTTTAAAGTCACAGAAGTTTATTTAAATATGCATTTGTTGTAGCACCATCGGTCAATGAAACGCTATATGTGCTGATAAAGATGACAGAGATATATATGAAGAGATACTGTATATGTGAGTGTACTTCCTGAATTTGAGAATGTAACTGTCCAGTGAATGTGCTCAGAAGAAAACCTCAAAGAGATGTATTTATTTCCAGAATATTTATAAACAGAGTGATTTTGAGAGTTATATGTGTAGTGATATTACAGCAATAGTGATATTTTCTTTTATTTATAATTCTACATTAATATTGACTAGCGCTTGTACTTAAAAACAAAGCATTTCTGTTTGAGAGTAGAATCACTGATGATGTGTAGTAGATGTAGGTGCTGTTGTTTCTTGAGACCAGCTTCAAATCATTCCATTCAAATGCTTTTTAAACGTTTGTGAATATTTATTGTCATCATTGACCACACAGTGTTTCATGTCAACATCGACTGAATTCACACACACTTTTTTTCCAGATTATTCTGTAATTAAATAATGATTTCAAATAAATATGTTGGATCGTTGAGGAGTTTTGTTTACATAAAGAGATATGATTCGCTCTCTTTCACATTGTTTCTCTTTCTTTTCTATTCTCATTTTGTGCATTTAAACACTATATCTTTTGCCTCCTGCTCTTTTTTGTAGCTGCCTTATCTCTACTCTGCTTCCTGTTGCCTGTTATAGAGACCTCCGTTCTCCATGCTTCTTTTTTATTCTATTCCAATCTATTCTATTCTTATTTAACAAAATATTTTAGTTCAGTTTGCTTATTTTGTAAGATGTATTTTGTAAGATGTAAGAAGATATATAAACTATATATAGTTTAGTGAAATTAACCTATTCTATTCTATTCTGATCTATTCTTCTATAGCATAATATTCTATTCTATACTATTCATCCATGGCATAATATTTTAGTTCACTTGTCTTATTTTGTTAGACTTCCTGGAATGTATAGTTTAGTGAAATCAACATATTCTATTCTATTCTATTCTATTCTTCCATGACATCATATTTTAGTTCTCTTGTCTTATTTTGTTAGACTTCCTGGAATGTATAGTTTAGTGAAATCAACATATTCTATTCTATTCTATTCTATTCTATTCTATTCTTCCATGACATCATATTTAGTTCACTTGTCTTATTTTGTTAGACTTCCTGGAATGTATAGTTTAGTGAAATCAATATATTCTATTCTATTCTATTCTATTCTATTCTGTTCTTCCATGACATAATATTTTAGTTCTCTTGTCTAATTTTGTTAGCCTGAATATATAGTTAATATATAGAATATATAGTTTAGTGATATCAGCATATTCTACTCTATATTTTTCATTCTTTTTTTATTCTATTCCGATCTATTCTATTCTTCTTTAACAAATGTTTTTTTTTGTTCACTTGTCTTTTTTTTTGTTAGACTTCCTGGAATGTATAGTTTATTGAAATCAATATAATCTATTCTATTCTATTCTATTCTATTCTATTCTATTCTATTCTTCCATGACATCATATTTTAGTTCACTTGTCTAATTTTGTTAGACTGAATATATAGTTAATATGTAGAATATATAGTTTAGTGATATCAAGATATTCTATTCTATATTTTCCATTCTTTTTTATTCTATTCTGATCTATTCTATTCTTCTTTAACAAATGTTTTTTTTTGTTCACTTGTCTTTTTTTGTTAGACTTCCTGGAATGTATAGTTTAGTGAAATTAATATATTCTATTCTATTCTATTCTATTCTATTCTATTCTATTCAATTCTTCCATGACATCATATTTTAGTTCACTTGTCTAATTTTGTTAGACTGAATATATAGTTAATATATAGAATATATAGTTTAGTTTAATCAACCTAGGCTGCGTTTCCCAAAAGCATTGCAAGCTTAAGTTGATCGATTGAGACCATTGGCGCCAATGGTTTCTATGATCTTCTCAGGCTTACGATGCTTTTGGGAAATGCAGCCCTATTCTGTTCTATTCTGATCTATTCTGTTTTTCTATTGCATAATATTTTAGTCCCTTGTATTATTTTGTTAGACTTCCTAGAACATGTTAAGTTAAATCAACATTTTCTATTCTGATCTATTCTGTTCTTTTCCATACTATTTTGTTCAGATCTATTTTATTCTGATCTATATCCTATTATATAACATAATATTTTAGTTCACTCAGAATGTTTAGCGCAAGACGAACATAAATATACAAGATATATGTTTTAAACCATGACTGACCAGTGAATTTTAACTTTTGCATTTACACATTTAGACATTTGCTGTATGAAAGACACAGAGTTAACACATTTGCCCTGTGAAAGATTGTGGGGGACGAACTTGTTTTAAATGAAAGTGAGGGGGACACGTCCCCCGCATTCCCCACGTATTCTACACCCATGCTTCCAAGAATATACAGAATAGTTTAGTTATATCAACCTATTCTATTCTATTATTCTCTGATCTATTCTGTTTTCTATAGTGTAATATTTTAGTCACTTTAGTCAAAACTGAGCAATCTAATACAACACACTTCCATGCTGGGTTTGGATGACATCTCTCTGGATTTCACCCAAATTCAGCTTCATCCAATCAACACGAGTCCACAAGTGCCACACCACATCCCAGTGATGCATGCTGGGTAATAGTCGGAAAAAGAACAGGATACATACCCTCAAACACACACAGACAGGAGATCTAACCGGCTGTGTGTGTCATTATATACTGTGTGTGTGTGTGTGTAAGAGTGACTGATGCTCATGAGGATCACACTTTATGTTCTCGTGAAGATGGGACACATCATTCCAGACTCGTGAGGTATGATGACTGACAGCTGCGCGAGAGCCAGCCGTTAGCATACACACTAATGCTAATGCTAATGTTAGCTCGCTAGCATCGCCCTTGTAAACCAATGGGTTCTGATGCTTCAGTTAGCATGCTATCTCACTAGGTTTACTCCTCTAAATCATTTGAATACGCAGTGACAGAGCATTTATGGCAGTTTTCATTTGTTATTCTGACAGAAACACTTTGTTCCGACAGCATACAATATTTAATCTAATTCTGTCAGGTGTAATTGTACTGCTAATGATTGGGCTAACTGCTAACTGTAATGTAAACATCACCAGGAACTATTCGATTCTGTCGTAAAGATTGAATGTCAGTAATTCGGTTTAATCTCGATTTAAACTCGGATGGGAATAGTTTAGAATGAAGTTACCTCTGCTGCAGGTATAGATATCTACAGTGGATAGTTTTATCAGTTTATGAGGTGTAGGCCTGTCGTTTCTTGACAGCTGTGATATTATTGTCAGTTAATAGGGTCGATTTCATAACTTTATGTACAAATGTGTATTTTATATCGACTAATATAGTCTCACACTGGAGTAACAAAAGTGCACAAACATGTGGAAGAGATAAAATTACTTTGATAAAAAGCAAAAGTAATACAAATATAATTAACGATATTTGTATCTGATCTGTAGTATATCTTCATCCTCAGGAACATATAGTAGCACTTTGTCAATCTGATCAAATTTATCAAGCGATTCTACATTGTTTATTTCTGTGAACTTCACGCTATAATCTGTCAGATTTGTAATCTGTCCGCATAAAACCAGGGGTTAAATGATTCATACTGTTTAAAAATGGTTTGCATTTTGTGAACCCATCTAACAGAGTCTCTAATATTTCATTATAATGCCTGTCTTTCTCTCAGATTTACTGCTGTTGTTGTATTCTATGTTTAATGTCAAGATTTGGTCTTGGTCTCTGAAATGGTGTGAACGTTTTCACACTTATAAATATTCTAATCTAGGGCTGTCAATTGAGCAGAGAAACTAAGTTCAAATTTTTACTTTAAATATTTTCAAAATTCGAATAATCGGATTTTAAAGACAGCTGATGTTGTTTCCTTAGTCCACAAGAGGGCGCAATAAATGCATAAACCATTCTTGAGCATTATTTTATTGCAAAGAACATTCCTGGCTGTTAAAAAAGAGCATTTTATTTTCAACTTATGTGCATAAAATAAATAGTTGCTTCGATAGGCAGTCCACATGGTGTTATACTTGCACTAATGCCACAGTGTGCACAATTATTAGGCAAATTGTATTCCTCAGGATTAATTTTATTGTTGAACAAACACAATGCTCTCAGTCAATCCAAAATGTTATTTAACCTCAAACCTGAATGTTTAACAGAAAAAGTGAGTTTTGTCATTCTCAGGGGAATATATAAGTGTTGCCAATTATTAGGCAACTAAATTACAAAAATAAATTCTCCCAACTCAATTGTTTATTCTCAATTTTTAGAGTAAGTGCATCAAATAAGTAAAACAACATGACAATTAAATAACATTTTTGGCCTTTCAAAAATATTCAGTGACCAATATAGCCACCCTTCTTTTCAGTAACTGCCATGAGCCTTCCATACATGGAGTCTGTCAGTTTCTTGATCTGTTCACAATCAACTTTCACTGAAGGAGCAACCACAGCCTCCCAAATGCTGTTCAAAGAGGTGTATTATCTTCCCTCACTGTATCTCATGTTTGAGAAGGGTCCACAAGTTCTCAGTAGGAGTTAAGTCAGGTGAGGAAGGGGGCCAAGTCATTATTTGGGCATCTTTGAGGCCCTTGCTGGCTAGCCAAGCAGTGGAGTACATGGATGCATGTGATGGAGCACTGTCCTGCATAAAGATCATGGCCTTCTTGAATGCCGAGGACTTCTTCCTGTACCGCTGCTTGAAGAAAGTACTTTCCAGAAACTGGCAGTAGGTTTGAGAGTTGAGTTTCAGTCCATCTTCAACTCGAAAAGGTCCAACTACCTCATCCTTAAAGATAGCAGCCCATACCAGTACCCCTCCTTCACCTTGCTGGCGCCTGACTCGAAGTGGTGCCATGTGTCCATTAGTGATCCAACCACAGGCCCATCCATCTGGTCCATCAAGAGTCACTTCCATGTCATCTGTCCATAAAACCTTATAAGGTGTTAGTAACTTTCGCCACACCCTCCCTCATTACACAAATACATACCACCTGAAAATGATTGAATCCAATAAGCAGTTTATATGGTTTTGAGTTGGAAAATGTGCATGGAAATAATAAAAAAAGAATACTCACTTGCCTAATAATTGTGCATGCAGTGTATAAACTACCCGAGACACAAGCTATAATAACAGCAAAATACCACATTGTTTTTTTATTCAGTACAGTTGTATGTAGAGTAGCAATATTCACAGACAGCAATGGTATTCGGCTGAACTCGGTGGTGAAGCGGCTCAGACTATCAGCCCAGGTCAGGGGCTGTTCAAATAGATGTAACACAACAGACTGGAACCGGAGACACACATTTCCAAGTTGAACATCGTTCCTGACAAAGCATTTAAAAAACTCATTGCTTAATCTGAGAATCGCTAAGTGGCCAAAGACCTCCACCAACTGTAAGGGGCTGTTCACACCGAACGCTTTTGCAACCATCCATTTGTTTTTCTTTGTAAACGCACGCTAGACGAACGTCTTTGTTTCGCTTTGTTTTTGTTTATGCAGCATCTAGTGCAGGAGCGCTGTTTTTTCTAATTAAAAATAATTTTAAAAAGCATATTGAGACACCTGCTTTCTGTTAAACTGTATTTGTTGCGCTGTGTTGTCCTTTTTTAGCGCAAGAATGTGATCACATCCAAAATTCGAATGCACAGTTTTAGCATGTGCATTTTTTTCTTAAATTCTACAAATATTAAAATTTTTATTTGACAGCCCTATTCTGATCTATTCTATTCTTTTCCATTCTATTCGGATCTGTCCTGTACTGATCGTTTCTATCCTTTTCTTCTATAGCGTAATATTGTAGTTTACTTGTCTTAAACCTTACAGAATATATAGTTTAGTGAAATCAACATATTTTGTTCTTTTCTGAGCTACTCCATTCTTCCATGGTGTAATATTTTACATCACTTATCTTATTTTTTTTAGACTTGTGCAAAATTGACCAATCTAAAACGGCACACTTCCATGCTGGGTTTGGTTGACATATCTCATATTGTGGTTTGGTAATACTCTTCCCTTTTTAAAAGCAGCACCATGATTATTGTTCGCACCGCCTTTGAGCAAACAACGTACTTAGGCGAAGTTCACAGCAGGATACAATGGTCCATTTAAAAGCCTTTGTAAATAATCCTATTGAAAGACTAAATTCCACCCTGAATCTGTGGCTTATTTGGCTTGTTTGGTTTATTCTCATCGTTGACTGACTGTCAGTTCGGGACTGATCTAGTTTCCTTTTGCCCCACCTAAGCGAGTCACTACTTCTCCCATTAGCACTTAATAAATGTCCGATTTGAAGACAATCTTATCTTTTTTTTCCTCTTGCAAATTTAATTTGTGCTAACAAACAAGAGCCTGTTTCTCTAAATAGGCCCCTGAGCACTAGTAATAAGATGTGCCAACAGTGAGCGATTGCTTAGTTAATCAATGTTAAAATCGTTGCATTGTAATGGTAGCAGAATGTGTATAACTTCTGTCATCAGTGCTTTGAATAAACAAATCTTATTAATGTGAAGGTAAAGAAGGTTTGTTCAAGGTTGTGGAAATTTGAGGGAGCCCATATAGCTTGTTGTTTAAGTCGATTTTTATATTTTCTGCAATTGCCTTTGCAAACACCGCTAATTAGATGTAGGGTGATAGCTCAAGACACTTGTGTAGTAAAACGAGGATTAAACTAGTTAAAGGCGAGTGTGAATGAGAATGCAGCAGGACTTCCTGCTGTTCTAACTGGTGTGTTTAGAAGATACAACATTACAGAAGGAGCTGTCTTCCTTTTGCTCCTCAAGCTTTGCCCTAATGTATGAAAATGAGATGAGTAAAATGCAGTATCAGTAATAATTTCCAAAAGATTATGGAATAAGATTTCATGCAATAAATCTGATTACAGTATTGGACTAAAACGTAAGTACATCCTGACACTATAATTATATTAAGAGTTATCAAGCAGTCTTATCATGTTACATGCTTTGCATTTCATTTGCCGGAAAAACCCTCAAGCAATCACAAATTTTGTTGTAGCTGTTGTAAACATCTTTCCAATGTTTTATTTTAAAATATTAATCTGAGATTACAAGTTTTTTTTTGCACAGAATAGTTTTTCTGTAAAGTTAGAATAAGATGATGTAAAGGCATTTATATGGTCTCCGAATAAATTGGTCTCCATTTATGGTATTCAATTCATATTGAAGTATTTAATTATTCAATAACGCTTGGATATGACTGTGCTAAAAGCGTATCACATAGCAGTTGTAGTGTGCATGCACTGAATGCATCCATATGGGCTCTTAGTCAAAAGGCTGAACACTTGACCGTGTGCGAGAACCCAGTATTACTTTGCTAATCAGTGTTCCCTGTCGCAGGTGTGAGTTCTTGGCTGTGTGTTTCTACTCAAGGCCCCATGGAGCCTGACGTGATACACATGTACTCCTCCTCTCCACCCCCAATGGAGGACAGCGTTGAAGATGACGATGATGAATTCAGTGATTTTACTGGCGTCCCGAACAGCGTCAGCTTCACAGAATTCGATACGCCCACCACATTCAACCAATCTCAGGCTTTGAACGCCACCTCGCCACCGGAATTATTGAGTAATGGTAGAATTGTGGGATTGACTCAACCTGCAGGGTCTACGAAGTCTAACGCCATGGCTCCTGTTAGTGGCCAGAGCTGCATGCCCAATGGTCGAACAGTTTGTGTAGAGGAATTGAAAAAGTTCACAGAGCATCAACAAGTTCATATCAACTCCCTTGAGTTTGCAGAGAGTTCTCGGACTGATAACAACGCCATTGACTGCAATGGTGCCGTTGAAGTACTCACAAATGGGTTTGTGACATTAGACGGAGGAGGAACTCCTCCTACACCCCACAAAAACATAGAAACTGAGCTCACGGTAGACCCCTGTCTTGATGACAGTCAAGACATTGATGATGATTTTGCAGATTTTTCTGCTTTCTCAAATGCTGACCACAACCAGACTTCTGATGGAAATACAGACTGGGAACCTTTGAATCAAGGGTACACACCAGCAGAGGACAATGTTGATGAACAACACAATGATGAAGAACAACAAGCTAATTTGGAAGATGGTAGTAGGGACTCAAAAGTCACAGGGTTGGATTTACCTGGATTCCCATCAGAGAACTCGGAAGGTCTCAGCAATGGGGATTGGGGATTCCATGCAGGGAGCGATCTAGAAACCGATAATGCACATCAGGACTCTAATACTACTGAGGTGGTTAGCACAGCGCAACTGCTTACTCTTAATGGGGTTGGTCAGAATGATATTGATGAGGGGGGCATAGTGGACAACGGGGTGTCACCCGACTCTAAAGGTGAAAGATGTAGTGGTGAACATTCAGATGAGAGAGGATCCGGGAACGAAACTGAAACGGAGACAGAAACAGAGACCTCTTTCGGTCGGCTGCTATCGACAGATGCGCTTGAAGAATTTGGGGACTTCAGCACGACAGGATCCGTTCCTTCTCCGCCGCTTCAGGAGGAGACGGCAACTCCAGCCGACCATAGTCAGCTTGCTGAGGACGACGATGAAGATTTTGGAGATTTTGGTGACTTCGGAGATGCTAGCTCATTTGGTACAACTGGATTTGCTGATTTTGACCAGCAGGGGGCCAAAACGCAAGTTGCTCAGCCTGAATCGGCCCCCATTCCCCCTGAGGTAACCGAAGATGAAGAATTTGGTGATTTTGACACATCAAGAGAACCTAGTAAAACAGGGTCAGCAGGTGGGGAAGGAACAACGTTTGCAGACTTTCCCGGCAGCGACAGTTTTGCAGATTTCAGCTCAGTGCAGGTTGGTGATGCAGATGATAATGGAGGATGGCAGGCCTTCTCTGAGCCGGATCAAAGCCAGGATGGAGGGGACTCCTGGGCAAAGTTCGGTCAGGAACACGCAGCATGTACCGAAAAGATTGGAGACGACTGGCATGAAAGCCAGACGGTTGCAGCGCCCTCTACTAGCAGTGCAGTGGAGCGTAAAAGTTGCACAACGGTACGTCTAGTTACTTTTGATGCCTGATTACTTCAAAACATTTATTTCTGTGGTTTGTCTTTACTGTTTTTCACCCTACCCCATTCTGTTCCAACTTTTGTTGTTCTAAATGGTGGATGGTATTCAGAACTGGAAGAGATGTCAACAGGAAATTTGATCAGACTCAGGGATGTACCTGGACCAGAAGGTCCACCACACGATGGATTTAGCAGAAACAGACCCTTTCAAATGTCTCTATTTCATTAATACAACTATAGAATTATCCATCAAGTTGAAGCAAAACCTGTCACAAACATGTCTTATCTTAAATCTGTTTTTGAGATGATCTTAGTGTACATGTAACTGATAGCAATACATGATTTGAATTCTATTTTTCCTTCTCTGTTTTACTTGTCATCCCCAAAGGCCACACTGGTGAGCCGTTTGGAGAAGATTTTCCAGGCCACTTTTCAGCTGGTTGTTGCTCCTCAGGTGGAGGATGAGGTGCATATGCTCAACACCTTCCTCAAACCTCCAGACAGATCAGAACAGGAAGAGGATGGAAGAGAGACAGCCAGTGGGTGAGGAGCTAAAAAATGATTCCCTGTTCCATCCAGTGTTTGCAAAAATGTTCATGTTTAAAGTGCTATGAACATTCACACTCAGTGTCTCCCCCTGGGGGTTATGTAGTGCACTACGGGACGTTTGGCAACAGCTGCAGGATGTTAACAATGCCTACGGTCTCCGGTACCAGTGGGGCGGCTCTCATACCAATAAAGCACTGCTCTGCTCTTTGGGCATTGACACAAGAAATATAGTGAGTTGGTTTAATAAATGCAAATGTTTTTTATAAATATTATAATAATTAGGCTATGCAATGTTGTCAATATCAGAGAAACTGTTACAAATTACAGTAAATGGTTAATCACTGTTGTTTTCCCAGTAAATATTTTAGAATGTGTTCATTTAACTTTTTTTCCTCTCTCTCTCTCTCCAGTTGTTCACAGGTCATAAAAAGCAGCCGTTAATTGTGCCAGTGTATGCTGCCAGTCTGGTGAGTGACGCCCAGCTGCAGGGGAAATGTGAATGTGTAAATGAGGGATGAGGGACAGAGATTTATTTTTAGCATAATATTATTGTACTATTAGGCACACTGAACCGAGTTCATGTATTTAGTCAAGCATCTGAACTTGTCTGTCTGCAGGGGATGCTGGAACCCACTAAAGAGCCAGTGAAGCCCGTCTCAGCAGCTGAGATGATCGCCTCAATAGCACAATCTCCTTCTATTGCCACAGAGTTAAACACCTGTCCACCTGACACCACCCAGGTGAGTGACTTTAAATTCAACATAAAATTCAGATTAACCCCTTTTACACATTATTGTATTGGCTAATGTTAACCAATAGCCTTCAGTCATTGTCAGAATCTTGCTAGTTAACACATTAAATCAATGCAAATAATGATAAATTAAGGTAAGAAATGTTACCAATGGGAAACGTGGAGATGAACCTCAAAGGGTGAAATTTATCTCAACTTCCTTGTCAATTAACTGCCTCACAAGTACGTTTTGAGTTTAAGAATTCCAAGTGCCAACAGGAACTGAGAACTAAAAATCCCGTTCATTTGCACCATGTGCGAATCTATTTTAACAATAACTTATAAACTTTTAAAGACAGACCTACCGTGAGCTGCGAGGTTGTTAATCGATGGTATACGCATCTGTTGAAGCCATAAGTCCACTTTATTTCAACTTCATAAAATAAAAAATAAAGGAACTACACTGCCTAGGATTCAGCAGAGGAAGATCCACCAATCAGAGATTTGTGGCCAAGAAAGTGCGCCAAACGAGCTCAACAGCAACTGCCCACTTTAAAGGAATATTTTGGGTTCAATACAAGTTAAGCTCAATCAACAGTGTTTGAGGCATAATATTGATTACCGCAAAAAAGCAATTTAGACCTGCCCCTCCTTTTATTTAAAAAAAAGCAAAAATCGATGTTACAGTGAGACACTTACAATGGAAGTGAATGGGGGCCAATCCGTAAACGTTAAAAACTCACTATTTCAAACGTAAAGCCATAAGACATAAACAACATACACTGGCGGCCAAAAGTTTGGAATAATGTATAGTCAGGACATTAATAACATGAAAAATTACTATTACAATTTGAAAAACATGTTCAGAACTTCTTAAACTACTTCAAAGAGTGTCTCATCAAAAAATCCTCCACGTGCAGCAATGACAGCTTTGCAGATCCTTGTTATTCTAGCGGTCAGTTTGTCCAGAGACTCAGATGACATTTCACCCCACACTTCCTGTAGCACTTGTCATAGATGTGTCTGTCTTGTCGGGCACTTCTCACGCACCTTACAGTCTAGCTGATCCCACAAAAGCTCAATGGGGTTAAGATCCAGAACACTCTTTTCCAATTATCTGTTGTCCAATGTCTGTGTTTCTTTGCCCACTCTAACCTTTTCTTTTTGAAAAAGAAACAGGACATTACTGTTTTTTACATCAGTAATGTCCTGATTATATTTTGTGATCAGTTGAATGCCACTTTGGTGAATTAAAGTACCAATTTCCTTCCGAAACAGCAAAATCTTATTCCAAACTTTTGGCCGTCAGTGTGTATGTTAACATGATTTTAGTGTGATAAAATCACCTACTAACCTTTTCTGTGTAAAGTTATATCCAGTTTCACAACTTCGTTGCCTTTTCGATGTAATGTCAACAAACCCAAAAACGACTGTAAAAATTAAGATTTTAAAGAGCTTTAATAAAATTATAAGCTTCACATTTCTGCCTCCCAAAACTCTCCAAAAATTGGCCTTATTCACTTCTATTGTAAGTGCCTCACTGTTACCTCGATTTTTGCTTTTTCTTTTAAAGAAAAGGTGGGACGAGTCGAAATTAATTTTTGTGGTAATCAACATTATGCCACAAATGCTGTCGACTGAGCTTAACTTGTATTGAAACCAGAATATTCCTTTAATGATGCACTACAGTTGATGTAATCGAGTTGATCTCCCCACACTCTCAAACTACTTGTAAATATTTAGATATCAGAATATTTTTTAATATACAAATACTTAAAATTAACAACTCTAAATTAACAGTTTATATATTTACACAGTTTTTAATTTGATTGCGTCATTCGCAATGCTTCATGGGATTGTAGTTCATTCCCTCATGAAAGACGGTAAGTACATATTCTTGTACCTACGTATTTTGTCCGATTTTTGCTTTGAAGTTTGTAATCTTGCGATTCACGTCGGAGCTGGTTGGTTTGGTTCATGGCTTTGTTTATGAAGGATTTTATGAAATGCCTATGAAAAAAATGAATGAAAAAAAAAACTTCCGGGACGGAAGGCAGCTAAAAAAGTAGGCAGGCACTGTTGCACTCTTTGATATATTGTCTGGTTTTTGTTGGCAGGAGCCTCTTCCTCCCGTTCAGTTTGACTGGAGCAGCAGTGGCCTTACAAACCCTCTGGACGGTAAGACCGATCTTTCGTTTTCTCTTTCTCACTCTAAGGAAGAAACTTTACAGAGAGACAAAAGCTTTTTAATACGTTCTCAAGTATCCCGAAATGTGCCTTGTCGCTTCTAACATTTAAAAACGAACTGTTTGATTAACAGTAACCTTCTCAATGTTTGTTTGCAAGCTAAAGCATGTGTTTGTTTACTTACCAGAATGCCTTTTGTTAACAGATACACTAAACAAAATATTCAAATTCTCTTCATCTCTAATAAAGATCTGAAAGTCAACATTGCTTTCCTCTTCTGTCTCTCTGTCTGTAACCCTTCTCCCCTCTTTCACCGCCCCTCGTTCTCTTTCTCCTCTGTTCTGAAGCGAGTGGAGGCTCGTCTTTGCTCAACCTCGATTTTTTCGGCCCTGTGGACGAGTCGCCTTCTGGCACCGCCACCTCCATACCAGGTTTGCTGAAACGTTTCCTGTTTAACACCGTGTCTGCTCTCTTCGTTTCTCTTCGCATCCTCAACAGTTCATTAAAATGATCATTTCATGTGGTAACATGGTAATGTGTCATAAGAGGGTGTTGACATAGCCATGACGGTGTTTTTGTGTGTGTGTGTAGGCGTTGACCCAGAGCTGTACGAGTTGACCCAGGCTAAGCTCGACGTCGGCGGAGGCAGCAGTAGAATCGTGGATGCGTTCGCTCGTCTGATGTCGACCGTAGAAAAGACCAGCACCTCCACCAGGTCAGTGAGACTCACTTTCTCACAGTACTGCTGCTTGGCCACCAGGGGGAGCCACATCAGTCTGTTTTCTGTATGAGGACTGCACATTTTTTCCGCACATGCGTAAAATGTGTTGATCTCTCTCAGCAGAAAGCCTGTGCAGAAACAGGAGAATTTGAGTGAAGAGGCTCAGAGAGTGATCGCAGGGCTGCCGGATCTCTCCTTCATGCAGGCCAAAGTCCTGATGTTCCCCTCCACGCTGACTCCTCTGCTCCCATCGGCCTCACCCATGACCGACTGACTCCTCCGCTTCACCTCTCTTTCTCTGTGCTCTCCAGTTTTCATTATACTGACCGTTTTCATTTTTATTTCGTCCACTTTCATTTTCTTGGGTGTTTTTAACAGTTTAAACATTGCCATATGTGAGAGAGAGAGAGAGAGTGCAAGAGATATACTGCTAATGATTGATTGCTTTAGAGAAGATAAGAAGAAATGTAGAAAAGAATATTTTTATTTGTAGAATGTCAGTAGGAAGAAGTGTTTGTGTTTATATTAGAGGCAATCTGTATATTATCAGGGATGAGATTTTCTTTTGAGTATTCTTCTGCATTTTGATAAGTTGTGTGTATGAAAGAGAGAAAAAGAGAGGCATTTTGTTGCATTTTTTTTATTTTTATGAAACACTGGTTCAAAAGTCCTACAATGGCACAAACGATGACGTGAATGATCTGATCGGTATTTAGATGCATAAATGCATTAATTATAGCGACTTGAAACCAAACCGCCTGCAAAATGTAAATTTGATTTTGTGTAACAAAAGGCCTTAGTTTTTAATCATTTTGGCTACTCTTATGTTACAATCAATATTAATACATTATTATTACTGATTTAACACATGCATTAGTGATCATAGGGTACTTTATCTTTTTGTTGTAGTAACTTTGCTTTCCACACTCACAGGCCATTTCTTCCACTTCATTAACAACTATAGAAACACTGGCTTCGCTTGAGTATTTAGCTGCTCATATTTTTATTCTTCTTTTTGTTTATTTTTAATGGAAGCTAAACCACTGGCTTTGGACTGTAATGTAGCAACGGATAAATCATTTATTTGAATAATTGATCAACTTGAATATATATATATATATATATATATATATATATATATATATATATATATATATATATATATATATATATTTATTAAGAATAAGGGACCAATATCTGCTGTAATGTTTTACGTATTTCCCTGTTATCAGTGTGCTTCTTGTCTGCTTTATTCTCACGATGTATCTTTTTATTTTATTTTAACCGACTCTTCTGGAGGACGTTTGCCATTACAGCATTCCTGTACACACACAAAATATTTTAGCCTATTTTTAAGATTTACGCATTTCAATTTCATAACAAAATTCTATCAAATTGAATTGCATAATCTTTAACAAAATTCTAAATTATTATTTTTTTTTTTATTTAATTTTGTTAAAGATTACGCAGTTCAATTTGATGGATTTTTGTTCTGAAATTGAATTGCCTACATTTTAAAAATAGGCTAAAATATTTTTTTGAGTATAGATCAGGAGTGCATGATTGGAAATGTTCACCAGGAATGTCTGTTAGGAGTTTCCCACCTTTGTAATTTTTTTGTTTTGTTTTTTTTTTCCAGTTCTTTTTAGTTGTATCACTGTTTATTCTGTCTTCTGGAGGATTTTGCACATTGTAAAGATATACGGAAGAACTGCTTACATAGTTAACTGTGGCTTCGGACTGTGTACAGTCAAACTATGGAACATGTAAAAATTGTTATGGGAAAATTCCTATGGAAAAATCTAACAGATGAATGATATCTCTAAAGAGCCCTTTCCGAGGTCAATTGCGCATGCCCGGGTTCTTCTGAAAAACTTCAAGTGTGTAAATTTTCTTTAAGTGTACACAAGAAATTAAAATAATTTAAGAGAAACTTTGCTTTGGTGTGAAATTATTGTTTCTGTTTCATTCTTTCTGTAACAAATGTTATGATTTTACCAAATAGCACTTCATAACATTAGCGAATGACGCTGCTCACGGTTTCTGAACGTGTCGATCCAGTCTGGGGGTTTTAAAATTGTGACTTCCAAAAAACTTGTCATGGAAGTTTTTATAGTCAGAATAATTTTGGCTATTTATGCCCTACTCTAAAATATTTAATCAGCTACAAATTACTCTTTGTGAACTGAGTTTAAACCTCTTAACACTTATGCTGTGTTCCAATCATTGTGACGCGGACAACTACGATTTACTATGAAAATATGTTCAAAAAAGTACAAAACCTTTCATAATTACTTAAAAAGAAGTTAACAAAAATATCTAATGCAATATCTTGGGATAATATATGCAATATGAGAGATTTATTTACAATTTTCATGGGCCGGTCATTTTTGACCGGGAACACAAAAGCTGTTGTAACCCTGAAGGAAAGTCAAGTTCACATCTTTTTACTAGACATATGCATCGGCCACTGCTGCAAACTTCTACATTATGTTTTGAACCCAAAATATGTACTTTAAGGAGATGAATGCTGTCAGGATTTTCTGCTCGACGTACTTCACTCGTGCAGCGCGTGAACAGACATTCAATGGTGCAAATTTCTGAAGCAAGACACTTGGAACACTTTACCTCAAAATAATATCAATGACTTTAAAAGAAGTTGTGAAATTGATATGAGTAATAACATTAAAGTGGAGCTTATCTATAGTTAAGTCTGAGGAATGGCTGACTGTCTTTGGAGAGCTATGTTACGTTAAACTTAAATCACGCAAGTGGCCTGTTGACCTCTCACCTTTTTTCATCCGCCATGAGCTTGCATGGCTGGTGTTTGATTACTTTGAAAAGACACAGAAATGCGTTTAAATCTTTTTATTATTATTATTATTATTTTTTATATTTGAATACTAAAATAAGTAATGAAATTTCCACAGATTTTTAAATATCACTTTATAACATTATAATGATATTATAATAAAAAGTGCAATATATAAATTACATCATGTTTGTATTTCTGTGCACTCTCAGCTACTGTACCAAAATAAATATGTTCATAGCAATGACAACCCTTTTGGCATACATGCCATAATACAAAAACTACAGTAAAATTTATAAAAACCTTTCCGTAAAAAGTACATCCCAGATAGCACGCGTACATCTCGGAGATGTCTGATTAATAGCGTTCCATCTGGAAAGTGTCGCATTCTAATTGGCATCTCCTAAACATCTTAAAAAGATCAGATTTACAAAAATTTGAAATCGTAAACATCTTGAAGACATCTGCTGAATGTCTTATTGATACCTGAGATGAAACCTCTTACAGACGTATTGCAGATGAGCAAACAACCTAAAAAATACGTCTTTCAGATGTAAACACACACATCAAAGACGTCTGGGAGATGCAAGTGTGCTATCGGGGAAATTACGAAACTTACACATTCCCTCAAATCAAGACCCAACCAAAACTTCCAAGAGATGATCCAGTTCATTAAGGTCCAATTTGAATGTCTGGTTTGGCGGAAGAGCTGGTTGGCTCATCCCACCGCTACCAAAACCAGTAAGTGTTTTAACAATGTCATCCGTTACCATGGAAACAACTTTTGATGCGCCTGAGGCTGTGCTAAGGGATGAACTACAAGGTGTATTGTCAAACAGGTTGTTGTCTATTTCTGTGAACAGGAAATCTTCCAGTGTGAAATCGGTGAGAAGTGAGGGGGTGTGGTTAAAAACAGATTGGGTGGAGTCCAAGAGAGAGTGGTGGGGCTGAGATAATGCCGAGCCCATATTGCTGTCCATATCAGAAACATCTGTTTGCCTGGATTCATCTGAACATCCCAAGCCCACGGTGGCTGAGTTACTAGTAATATCTGGAACATTTCGGCCTAATGAGGTAGAGGAGGCCATTTTTAGGTCCAAAGAAGAAGTTGTCCCCACATTTGGGCACAGATCCTCAATTTCAGCCAACGCTGAGGCGAAGCTGTCCTTAGCATTAGAGGATGGTGGGGTGTGGTGTCTAGAAACAGAAGGAAGTGTATGGATGGCAACAGATGAGTGGAGAGACAGGAACAGATGTCTATCCTCCTCCAACATTGACACCGGCATCAAACCGCACTCAGTGCGAGCTGGAGACTCAACCCCACAACCTGCTGTGCGTTCCCGAGGCCCCTTGATGACGCCTAATGGAGACCCAGCGCTGAGGAAAGACTGGGGTAGAAGAACCTCCTCCACTCTCAGCTCATCCTGAATGTGCCGGAGTGTGTTTGTAATGAGGACCCTACGCGCAAGGCCCGGGTCCGAGTGTGCTGGGCGGCTGTGCAGCTTCAGCAGGGAAAGGTTGAGCACCGTCTGCCTCTGAAGCCAATAGCAGCTGGACGACACTTCCCGAGGAGAGCGCATTTTGTTGACGGCATTCTCTTCCTCCTGCTCCAACTTCCGTTTCAGGCCTTTACCCAACATGTGGCATATATCTGAGAGAAGCAAAGTGTACATCAAAAATGTAAATAGTTTTGCTTGAATATTTTAATGTTAATATTTAAATTATTTTGATTTTATTTCAAATAAAATAATTATTATTTTACTTTTATTTACTATAAATGTTAATTGTTTTAATATTAAATATTTGTATAATATGAATACGCTTGAGAAAATTATGTACATTTAAATATTTAATTTTTAGTTGAATTGTTTTGATGTATTTTTTTTTAAATAATTACAATTACTATTATATATATATATATATATATATATATACACAGAGTTGGGGAGTAACAGAATACATGTAACAGGATTACATATTTAAAATACAAAATATAAGTAACTATATTCCACTACAGTTACAAATAAATCATTGGTAATTAAAATACAGTTACATTCAATAAGTATTCTGATTACTGAAGAGATTACTTTGCATTTTATTGTCATTTGTTTCATTTAATATTTAGTCCTTTCAGATGGAAAACATTTATACATATAAATGATGCGATCCAAAGTGCATTTGAACAGCGGTGAAACACTTTCTTATGATGTGTTACATTCATACGAGCAGACAGAGAAGTAAGTTTGAAGTAAGTCTGGAGCACAAGAAATAGAAATAAACCTTGTGTAAATTGTCAGCTTTACGCTAAGCTAAAATACTATTTCTAGCCATTTTACATGCACGTTACCAGACACGATCATAATTTTATTATCAAGAAAATTCACATTAGATCATAATTTCTTTTTTTCTAGTAAAATCTTTGATATTAGGGCAAAAAAATTGTATTCTTGATAATAATTTGCATATTGTTTTCCTGTAAAAATATCTAAAAATCAATTAGATTGATCTTGTTTTAGAAACAACACTGCATAAGATATTTCGGTTTTTCAGAGAATGTATATTTATCACGTGTATTTTGTCTTACTGTACTGGCAGAGTTTTTATAGTCAAAACAAGTGAAAAAAATCTACCAGTACTGAAGAAGTAATCCAAAGTATTTAGATTACATTACTGACATTGAGTAATCTAACAGAATACATTACAAATGACATTTTACAGCATGTATTCTGTAATCTGTAGTGGAATACATTTCAAAAGTAAACCTCCCAACCCTGATTATAACAAACCAGTGACCCTGTGTGTATATATATATATATATAGTATATAGATATTTACATTGCGCAAAAGGGATTTTGCATTTCTGCTCTAACTTTTGTTTTAGGCCTTTATCCAACATGTGGTGGTAAATCTGAGAGAGAGACTGTAATGAAGAAAAGTGTAAAATGTATATATATATATATATATGTGCTCAAATATTTTTATCTTAATATTTCAACCTAACATTGTAATATTTAAAATAAAATTAATACTTCAAATTAAATCAAATTATTTATTTTGTACTTAAAATTATTTTTATTATTTTTATTGTACAGTATGTGTAAACTGTTTTAATATTATGTATTAATATATTTAAATAAAATTAAATAAAAATACATTATATATATATACATACATACACAGACATACATAAATATTTTATTTAAATATTTGTTTTTTATTTTCAGTTTGTTTTAATATAATTACAGCTATTTTTAATTACAATTAAAAAATATAAATACATAAAAAATGATTTTTTGTCAAACATCAATCAAGCTAGTTCCTCATTCTAAATAATAACTTTTTTTTTATTTTTTGCAGAATGGCCAAAAACTCTGTACTTTCCACTACACCCAGCAGACAATCATTCACCTTTGACAACCCATAACTACACATATGACTATTCTCTTGATTATTGTAAATCAGAGCATTTCCTGGAAGCGCATCAAGTTGCATCACTCCCTCCCAAAACTGTTTAATAGCTGTAGTTACTAGTTTATACCGATGACAAACAATCATGGGAAATTCATGTGAACAACAGCCAGAGTAGATAAGAGTTCATTTACGATTAGTCATACTAATACTCTAGAATGCACAGTTCTGGAACTTTCTGAAAATGCTTTAATATTTATGAAGTCAAAAATTCTTAAAGAAGCATTTTTGGATTTGATCTGTTAATATTCTGGCTTGAGTCTCTTTTTGTACCACGACCAGGACCAACTTTTTATTTCATTGGCCGTGACTATTGGAATGACAATAATGTGTGAGTGACTTTTTTGAGTTTATATTATAATGCATGAAGTCTTCTATTGGAATCAATGCAGTTGAAGACACTGAGCAGGTACAGGGATGAGCCAAAAATATTAGTGAAGCTTTCTGTATCCTTTCCCCCCCCCTGTATATGTTAAATGCATGGATATTTACACACATGCATGTAATCAAGTGAAGCCTGGTGACATTTAGTGCTGCACGCCCACACTGTTGACAGCTTAAAGTGAAACTTCAACTGATTTACAGTAAAACGAAAACTTCACTGCTGTACTGCAAAACTTCGTTTGTAAACCCAACAACTGATAATTAGAAACGTGATTGTGTTTAATTGTACTGCATGAACCCCCCTTGACCATCTGCACTACAATACATAAAACGAGTTTCACCTCTTTCACTCTGTGCCAGTTCTGCATAGTGTAATTTAGTTATTTTTAACTTTATTTTATTTTACTTGAGAACATAAAAACTATTCGAGCCTTTACACAATACAAAAACAAGTCATTTCAAATAGAAAACAACACAAGAATTTCACATTTAGTTTTCAAGTTTGAATATGAATTGAATTAATACAGTAAAACACATGATATACTCACCACATGCGGGTCAAACGAGGACTTTAATCTGCTCGTCGGACTCGTGTGTCGTTCATTATTGATTTCGTGTTTTAAAGTGTTTGCATGCTCATGAAGTCGCCCGTTTCAGTCATCGGACGGACGGATCTGTTCCGCCTTCATGAGTCTTAAAGAGTGACGTAAGCGTCACAGATGTCTAGTGATTGGCGAGTGAGTCGTTCTTTTGAGCCGATTCTTTTGAATGATTCTGTCGAACCGATTCGCAGTGCGCTTATAAATCGCTCGAATGCACCTTTGTAGGAGTAAAGCTGTGGTAGAAACAATATTGTTATCAATATAGCCACGTTTCAACTTTGTGTAATAATAACGAACGTGCACGTTGTGTGTTTATCGTACAATAGCCTAAAAACACAACAGTCTGGTTACGGAAGATAAAATCACATTTGTTTGTCCATAGACGGACTACTTTTTAATGGTAACTTGAAAACCTTCAAAGCAGTCCATGTTAGTTTGACTTAATAGTGTTTAATAGCTGAATTCCCGTGAAAGAACTACACTACCCATGATCTTGAAGAGAAATGCTCGACCAATCAGAAAATCACGGATAACAAAGTGCGCCAAACAAGCTCTTCAGCGACGGCCCGCTCGCAGTCGGGTCGTATATATCTTCTGTGGAAGGGACAGGACTAAAAAATGATCGACCAATCATTGCATTCGGTCCGAATGTAATAGTAGGATGTCTTTCCTGTCTGTCAATCTATATTTGCATACCGCCGCGCAACTTGTTCGCGCAGACAATCACACGTCATCAGTGCAGGTTCCTTGACGTTGTGCAGAGCGAGCGCGAGATAAATAAGTTGTTTACGTTCGTTATTATTGTAATGTCTAACCTGTGAATGAGACACGAGGTAATCCGAAACCGTTGCGATCGATTCCACCAACACGTCTCTCCTCCTGGCGCTTAGACTCTGCTCTGTGTGTGTGTTCGTGTGATAGAGGAGGCGTGGCTTTGGAGACACCTCTGAAGCGAGGGCGGACTCTGTGCTTTCAAAGCTAGCTTGCTAACTGCTAGCCTCTCTGGATTACACACCCTAGCTTTAACAAACTTACATCAATAATTTTATATTTTTCCAGTATTTTTAATCCGATTACGTCATTCGCAACACTTCATGGGATTGTAGTTTACATCTACATTTAGTCATTTAAAGATGCACTCAGTAACTTTTTGCTCGTGTCATCTTGGACTTACAGTGACACTTAGTCAGTGTTGGGTAAGTTACTCTAAAAAAGTAATTAATTGCTAACTACTAATTACATCTTCTACCGTGTAATTAGATTACTGTACTAGTACTGTCTGAAAAGTAACTGCATTACTTATTACTAATTACTTTCTAAAACCCTGATCATCCTCGACCAGATGAAAATACAAGGATAGACGTGAAAATGTTCTTTTAATTCTTTCAAATAAATCATATAAAATCAAATAAATTATTCATTAACTGGCCAAAGAATTGAAGGGGGCGGCGTTAAATTAGAAAACATATATTTTAACATCAAACGTTTTGTTTTTGGGAGCCTGGATAGCTCAGCGAGTATTTACGCTGACTATCACCCCTACAGTTATGAGTTTGAATCCAGGGTATGCTGAGTGACTCCAGCCAGGTCTCCTAAGCAACCAAATTGGCCCGGTTGGTAGGGAGGGTAGAGTCACATGGGGTAACCTCCTCGTGGTCGTGATTAGTGGTTCTCGCTCTCAATGGGGCGTGTGGTAAGTTGTGTGTGGATCGCAGAGAGTAGCATGAGCCTCCACGTGCTGTGAGTCTCCGCGGTGTCATGCACAACGAGTCACGTGATGAGATGCGTGGATTGACGGTCTCAGAAGCGGAGGCAACTGAGACTTGTCCTCCATCACCCGGATTGAGGTGAGTAACCGCACCACCACGAGGACCTACTAAGTAGTGGGAATTGGGCATTCCAAAATTGGGAGAAAAGGGGACAAAAATTGTTCTATAGTCAATAAAGTATTTAACACAATTACATCAGAAGTAACTGTAATTAAATTACTGAAAAATTAAGAGTATCCCTTACTTTACTTTTTCAATGAAAAAGTAATTTAATTACAGTAATTAATTACTTAGTAATGCATTACACCCAACACTGCCCCTAGTGGTGTGGATGCAGTATCAATCAAAATCAATAGTTTTCAGTTATAGATGCCATTGTAGAAATTCACTATTCACAATTAGCCATGATTAATTTAATCCAAAGAGTGAAAGTGACTAATAACAAGACGGTTACTGAGATTAAGCGAGTAGTACTCAGCTGGTCATGTGATTCTAAAATGGCAGCCCCCATGAGGGCGCCCCTCCCCATGTAGAATAAAACAGCTTTTATAAGGTTACTGATATGACTAGAGACCTCATCTCATGTGAGTGCTCATTATTTATTACATACGTTTCAAAATTACAATTCATTTCTTTAAGAGTGAAACTTTTTTAATGGGGGAAAAAAATTACTGAGTGCACCTTTAACAGACACTTTTCAAAAGTGACTTACAGTATACAACGAAGAACATAAGCAATTTGTCATACAAATGCCAACAATATCCGCACTGCTAAGTTCTACGTTTATGCTCCTTGTAAAAGATGGTGAGTCCTGTACCTTTGTCTGTTTGTCTGGATTTCAAATACTTTTTTTTTTTTTTTTGCATGAAAAGTGTGTGTGTGTTAAAACGTTCAGACATATTTTCACATTGTGAGACACACGCGCGCTCCCTGACATATGTTCACTATCGGTCATCTTTTCGCTCCACCTTCACCTTTAGTTCTTAGTATCCAGATGGCCTGAACAAGAGAAATGAGATTAAGCAGCATTCAATCACAGCAGCTGACTCTTCCACAACACATGCATGTGTGCATTCATGATATGATTGTGCACTTTTTTTTACATCTCTTCCACAACAACATCAAACACACATGAAGAAACTCATATAAGTGTAGTTCTGAACTTTTCAAAAGCACAGATATTTGGAAGGATTCTTTCAGCACATGCATTTGAATCCAAAAAATGGTTTATAACAGTTTAATTAAAACCATTTTCATGAGATTGTCTGTGATTGCATGTAAACAGACTCGCTTTGTCACCCTAAATCATCCATCCTCTTCATCCATCGCTTTATCTCTCCTGCCCCCCAAACAGCTGCCAGAGATGACTCCTCCTCTCAAACCCCCCACCCTTTGTTTCCCAAAAACCAAGAACAAAATAAAGCAGAGTACTCACAATACACACACACACACACACACACACACGTGCTCCTGCATTGTCCTTGACCCTGACCTCTGACCTCTGACCTCTGTAGGCCTAACAGAGGACAGCTGTCTCTTTCTGCAGAAGTGTGTAAGCGCACAGATGTCAAACTGTAGCTGAGACTGTTCAGGCATGTAATTGTGTAACTTCACTGTCATTGTGCACCTTTTTCACATTACACAAAATTATTTTAGCAGCTTTAGCGACAACAAAGTGTACATGAAAAAAAACTTTTCAGACTACTTAATTTTTACAAGTTTACATTTCATACTTAAGTCCTATGTGTCCAAATAATTTGGGAGCCACTGTAAACCCTTATAACAAAGTGAAGAAATAGTGAAAATGAGGAACAAACTGTGTCCTAAAGACTGAAAGGTATCTAAAGGTGTAGTCCTAATATCTCCAATGAGATAATGTTACCATGACACAGGCCAGCAGTAACATTACTCCAAAATCTGGCCTGCACAACATCAGCTGTTGCGTTACAAGCCCACCTAGTGGAAACATTGATACAACTCTGCTGTTATCCTAACTATTGGCTAGTTTGTAGAATGCAGTCACTTGCATGAATACTGAGTGAACACATGAAACAGCGCATGAAACAAAATCCAGTGAAAACAACTGTTATTAAACATTTCCTTCATAGTTTATTAACAATATGTCAAATAAAAATAAATCTGAAAAAAAAAAAAATAAATAAAAAATACAGACAAAAGGACAGTTTCCCCTTGAAAACAGAAAAGTAATATTTATTTGACTACTTGTGATGAGACTTTTCTACTATTATACTTTGAATTGTATTACAACCCCAATTCCAGAAAAAGTGGGCCAGTATGGAAAATGCTAATAAAAACAAAAAGGAGTTCACCCTGTGCTATATTAAACACTTTATTCAATGTTTTACCTTTTGATTTAATTATATATACTGTATATACACTCATTTCAAAGCAGATGATTGCAACACGCTCCAAAAAAGTTTGGACAGTCGAGTGTTTACCACTTTTTAAAATCGCCATTTCTTCTTATAACACTTATTAAGCGTTTGGGCACTGAAGACACAAGTTTGTTAAGTTTAGCAAGCTGAATTTCCCCCTATTCATCCATTATGCAGGTCTTTAGCTACACAATTGTACGGGGTCTTCGTTGCCGTATTTTGTGCTTCATAATGCACCACGCATTCTCAATTGGAGACAGGTCAGGACTGCAGGCAGGTCAGTCTAGCACCCGCACTCTCTGCTTACGCAGCCATGCATTTGTAATCCTGGAAAAGACGGCGTCTGGATGGCAGCATACAGTATGTTGCTCCAAAATGTGTACATATCTTTCTGCATTACTGGTGCCCTCACATATGTGGAAATTACCCATGCCATGGGCACTGACACACCCCCATAGCATCACAGACACTGGCTTTTGGACCTGACATTGGAAACAGCTTGGATGGCCCTTTTCCTCTTTGGCCTGGAGAACACGATGGCTGTTTGTTCCAAAAACTATTTTAAATGTGGACTCGTCTGACCACAAAACATGAAACCAGAGTTCTACTTTCCAGCTCAGATGAGAGTGAGCCCAGAGAAGTCAGGGGCACTTCTGGACAGTGTTGATGTATGGCTTCTCCTTTGCACAGTAATACCATAAAGGGATGGTTCAGCCAAAAAAGAAAATTCAGTCATTGTTTACTCACCCCTGTGATATTATAGCAATATATGACTTTCTTTCTTTTTCTTAACACAGAGGGAGAAATTGTGAAAGAATGTTGTGCTCAGTGATGTCATGCAATAGCAGTTTATGGTGACCACCTCTTCAAGCTTCATAAAGTATGCAAATATATAATTCAGAAGTCTAATAAATTATTCCATGAGACTCATGATTGTTGTGAAAGCATACAATGAGCTTTGGTGAGAAACAAACTGAAATCTAGTGTATTATTTAGTGAAACTGTTGTTCAATTGTTGCTCTCATGTGTGTGTTCATAAGTGGGCACTAGAGCAACAGAATAGATTTTTTTTCAGAATAATGGTTTTCGGCCTTGATGTAAAAAACATCAAATGATGTTTTGTTGTAGTGCTTTCAATATAGCCCTTTCTGTTTTTATTAGCATTATCCATATGTCCCAACTTTTTTGCAATTAGGGTTGTACATTATACCTTTTTTGTGATGTTGCAGGTGTCTGATGTTAGATTTGCAGTTAGATTTGGTATTTTTTTTGCCTAATTGCCCATGCCTTAGGCTTCTTGATCTAAATTTGACAAATAAATAGTATGAAAAATAAAAAGAGAGAGAAAGAAACTGAGACAACCTGAGTTGAAATCTTTTATTCATTTGTTACACCTCAACACTAGATCGCAACAGGATCAGTTATGCGGTTGATTACATATGCATCGACACTTGCCAACTGCTAGACTGTGTCAAGTCCAACTTTTGGTTAATTTTTTAAAAATTATTACACAAGATCAATGAGCACACAAAATAATTACTTTGGAATCATGGCATACAATTAGTACACATACATGGGGTAATGAACGATTTCTACAGAGTAGTAAATATCACTGTAGTATGTTGTGGCCATGTTCAGAAGATCTTGAAATGCTGAAGAACACAAATAAAAGAAAAAACAAACAGATATGAAAAAAAAAACAAATGACCAAAGTGGCAAATGATCCTCCCAAGCCAGAGTGAGGAAAGCGGATGAATGAGAGGTCACTGTAAGAATGGGATGCCCATAGAGTCTGCAAACTGCTTAAAGAGAGAGAGAGAGAACAAACTGATCTCAAATATGTTGAGCGGTATGATCTGGTGTATATATACATACATCATAAAAACGTTCAAAGATAATACCTGTATGACTACATGACTGAACATGCAACTTCCGAACCCAAAAGAGAAACACTGGTTTTTCGACCAACTGTGATTCCAGTTCCCAGGACTTTTGCCTCAATCCCAGTTAAACCAACAGATACACCCGTGTCAACTCCAAGACCCAGCTTAAGACCAACTGGGCCAGCTTTGGCTGAAACGCTGCCAGCCTCCGCCCGGGCCATCGCTGCAGCTCCCAACATACCCACACTTGCTTCAGCACCAGCTGAAGCATTGGGACCCTTGGCTTCTGCCTCTAACACACTGAGTTCGGCTCGAGCACGACCCACTCCTGCTTCTGCATAAGCTCCAGCCTTGGGAATTCTCTTTCCTGGTTCATTTTTACAATATGCATATTTTCCAGATCTAGCATAGCAGCCCTCTTTTTTGGTTTTTCCTGGTCTGTCAATTGTGTCAATTATGTTTATGGTGTCAATTATGTCAACATGAGATGATGCAAGTTGCACACTTGGTGTTTTTGTAACTTCTGTTTTGCACTTCCATGTTTCTTTCCTCTTTAATCTCTGATTTATCTCACTGGAAACATTTAAATTTATAGGGTGTCGTCCTCCTCGTAGCCGTTTGGAGTAAATTATATCAGATTTATCTGCAGAAAAGGCAAACATTAAGACATCAGCTTTAATGCAATGCTTTTAGCATGAAGAGACCCAGACATTCAGAAAAATAACACAAAATTGACTTTAATTTACATCACGTCATGAGTAATGTTGATGTAGCTTAAAGGAGCAGTTCACCCAAAAATGAAATTTCTCTCTTCATTCACTCATGCCATCCCAGATGTGTATATCTTTCTTTTTTTTTTCTGCAGAAATAAAACAGATATTTAGAAGAATATTTCAGATCTGTAGGTCCATACAATGCAAGTGAATGGTGACCAGAACTTTGAAGCTCCAAAAATCACATAAGGCAGCATAAAAGTAATCCATAGGACTCCAGTGGTTAAATCACTATGTTTAGAAGTGATGTGATAGGTGTGGGTGAGAAACAGATTACAATTACATTATTCGTCTTGTGTTTTTGGTGATTCGCATTCTTCGTGCATATCAGAATCAGAATCAGAATCAGAATGAGCTTTATTACCAAGTATGCTGACACATACAAGGAATTTGTCTTGGTGACAGAAGCTTCCAGTACACGACAATACAAAACAGCAACAAGACTTTTAAAAATAATTAAAAATTGAATAAAAATAAATAAATAAAACCAATAAATAAATATTGAAAAGAAAATAAAGTATATATAGAATACACAATCGACAATATATATATATATATATATATATATATATATATATATATATATATATATATATATATATATATATACACACATATACATGTACATATATATATATATACATATGTACACATACATACATACATACACACATACATACATACACACATACACATACGTAGTGCAAATCTAAATACAAATCGTTACATACAGTGTGAGGGAATGTAATGGCAGCAGAGGTGTGGTATGTTGGATAAATATAAACAGACTAAGCTGTGTATTGCACATTAATTATTGCTCAATGGGACAGTTTTAACTGTTCATGAGATGGATAGCCTGAGGGAAAAAACTGTTCCTGTGCCTGACGGTTCTGGTGTTCAGAGCTCTGAAGCATCGGCCAGAAGGCAACAGTTCAAAAAGGTAGTGGGCAGGGTGAGTGGGGTCCAGAGTGATTTTTCCAGCCTTTTTCCTCATTCTGGAAGTGTACAGTTCTTGAAGGGAGGGCAGGGAGCAACCAATGATCCTCTCAGCAGTCCGAACTGTCCTTTGTAGTCTTCTGATATCCGATTTTGTAGCTGAACCAAACCAGACAGTTATAGAAGTGCAGAGGACAGACTCAATGACTGCTGAGTAGAACTGTATCAGCAGTGCCTGTGGCAGGTTGAATTTCCTCATCTGGTGAAGGAAGTACAACCTCTGCTGGGCGTTCTTCACAATGGAGTCAATGTGGGTCTCCCACTTCAGGTCCTGTGAGATGGTAGTGCCCAGGAACCTGAATGACTCCACTGCTGCCACAGTGCTGTTTAGAATGGTGAGGGGGGTCAATGTTGGGGTGTTCCTCCTAAAGTCCACAATCATCTCCACCATTTTGAGCGTGTTCAGCTCAAGGTTGTTTTGACTGCACCAGAAGGCCAGCTGTTCAACTTCCCTTCTGTATGCAGACACACCGTCATCCTGGATGAGGCCGATGACAGTGGTGACGTCTGCAAACTTCAGGAACTTGACAGAGGGGTCCTTGGCGATGCAGTCGTTGGTGTAGAGGGAGAAGAGTAATGGGGAGAGCACACATCCCTGGGGGGCACCAGTGCTGATTGTACAGGTGCTGGAAGTGAATTTCCCCAGTCTAACAAGCTGCTGCCTGTCTGTCAGAAAGCTGGTAATCCACTGACAGATAGACGTGGGAACAGAGAGTTGGTGTAATTTAGTCCGGAGAATAGCTGGGATGATGGTGTTGAAAGCCGAACTGAAGTCCACAAAAAGGATCCTTGCATATGTCCCTGGTCTGTCCAGATGTTGCAGGATATGATGCAATACCATGTTGACTGTTTGCACAGACCTGTTTGCTCGATAAGCAAATTGAAGGGGATCTAGAAAGGGTCCAGTGATGTCCTTCAGGTGGGCCAACACCAGTCTCTCAAATGACTTTATGACCACAGACGTCAGGGCGACAGGTCTGTAGTCATTGAGTCCTGTGATTTTTGGTTTCTTTGGGATGGGGATGATAGTGGAGCATTTGAAGCAGCATGGGACTTCACACTGCTCCAGTGATCTATTGAAGATCTGTGTGAAGATGGGGGCCAGCTGGTTAGCACAGGATCTATGACATGCAGGTGAGATGCCATCTGGGCCCTGTGATTTCCTTATCCTTTGTTTATCCTAACAGAAACTGATATATGATGTCACAGTGTCTGTGAGCTCATCCAGATTGGTGTCTGCAGCCTCAAAAACACTCCAATCAGTGCAGTCAAAGCAGGCTTGTAGTTCCAGCTCTGCTTCATTGGTTCATCTCTTTACAGTCCTTAGTACAGGCTTAGCAGATTTTAGTTTCTGTCTGTAGTTTGGAAGAAGATGAACCAGACATTGATCAGAGAGTCCCAAAGCTGCTCTAGGGACAGAGCGATATGCATCCTTTATTGTTGTGTAGCAGTGATCCAGTATATTTCTGTCTCTGGTTGGGCATGTAATGTGCTGTTTGTATTTGGGCAGTTCACATGTGAGGTTTGCTTTGTTAAAATCCCCAAGAATAATAATAACTGAGTTCGGGTATTGTTGTTCCATGTCTGTGATCTGATCAGCCAGCTGTTGCAGCACGGCATTCAAACACGCGGCGAGTAGAAAGGCTTACAGTTAATAAAGAGAGCTTCCAAATTAGGACAGCACATCTTCTTTAACGTTGTTACATCTGTAAACCAACTTTTATTGATGTAAAAGCATGTTCCACCGCCTCTCGTTTTCCCCGTTAACTCCGTGATGCGATCCGCTCTGAACAGCTGAAAGCCCAGCAGATGTAATGCGCTGTCCAGAATGGCTTCACTCGCCCAGGTTTCTGTGAAGCACAAGGCAGCAGAGGTTGAAATGTCCTTGTTTGTACGGGTGAGGAGATGTAGTTCATCTGTTTTGTTAGGAAGAGAGCGGAGATTCACTAGATGAATGCTCGGCAGCGCTGTTCGTATTATTCGAAATATTGCCCCCTACTGGGCAGGGAGAAGATTTTCTAGCAAAAAAGGACTTTAATATTGATTTGTTTCTCACCCACACCTATCATATTGCTTCTGAAAATATGGATTATAACACTGGAGTCGAATGGATTACTTTTATGCTGCCTTTATGTGCCTTTTTGAGTTTCAAAATGTTGGCACCCATTCACTTGCATTCTATGGACCTACAGAGCTGAAAATCAGTTTGTGATCTGCAGAAGAAAGAAAGTCACACATCTGGGATGGCATGAGGGTGAGTAAATGATGAGAGAGTTTTCATTTTTGGGTGAACTATCCCTTTAAGTAGTTTAAGCACATAGCACACGTGTTTCCAATGGTTTTTAATGCTGCGTCTCATTTAAAGTGGGATGTGTGATATTTCAACTTGATATCTCCGATCTCCAAACATAAAGGTATTTCAATGCCTAATGCTCAGAAGATGACATAAGGAAACAAAACTGCAGTGCTCCCATTAGCTTAGCAGGAATTCGATTGTCAACAAGAGACGTCTCACAGTAACCAAACTGAGAAAAGATGCTGAAATGCTAGCGTTTGGTCTACAGGTGTACAATAATTAAAAGATAATTATATAATAATAATATAATTTTCTTTATTTATCACACATTATACATTTGCACATATACGGTGAAATTCTTCTTTTTCACATATCCCAGCTAGGCTGGGGTCAGAGTGCAGGGTCAGCCATGATACGGCACCCCTGGAGCAGATAGGGTTAAGGGCCTTGCTCAAGGGCCCAACAGTGGCATCTTGGCGGTGCTGGGGCTTGAACCCCTGACCTTCTGATCAGTAACCCAGAGCCTTAACCGCTGAGCTACCACTGCCCTAAAGAGAGTATAACATACTGTGTTTTGAACACCTGTCTCGGCAAACGTTTGCTAAACCAACTTTAAAATCATGTAATGTAGGAATTAAAAAAAATAAATTGTAGATTCAGTAGAAAAGTAAATGTTTATAATTGACTCTGGGTGCCGACAGGTCTGCGTGACGTCACACACCTGCATCCCGACGAAATCGGAGTTGAAGATTTCTGCATGAGTTTCTGCTAACGGCTAAGTTGGAAGTTCGACTTAATGTGGTGTTCCATTGCACTTGTCCAAGTGGGAAGTAGGAAATGTTGACTTTCCGAGTTGAATGGAACGCACTGAGGGTTTTGAAGTCGCTGTGTCTTGTAAAAATTGATGTTGCCAACCCATCGCTAAATAAGGACTATAGCAGTTGTCCATTTTGTAAAGTGTGTAACTCACATGCTCATGGAAGTTGTAGTCCTTAATTAGCATTGTGGTAGCAACATGCAACTTTTAAAAACACAGTAGCTTCAAAATTAACATTTCATGTGTGACTGTGTGTAATTTATGTTCCAAAATAAAACGGAAAAGTCTCTTATAGAAATTTTAACCCCAGGCCTTATTTTACTCATAAATACAAAACTGCCATTTTAAAAAGCCATAAGAAATTCCTGAGGGATCCCCTGCTTTGAAAATGCAAATCATTTCTGGGGTTTCGGATTTGCAAGGCTGTCCTTGCAAGTGCTTACTGTAGATCATGTGACTTGGTATAAAAAATCTGGTAAAGTAACATGATGGCAGCATTTTGTGAGGCATCGGTCCCCTTAGAACAGCGTCTGGTTTAGTTCAGGCTCGTTGAGGTGCTGGATTTTAGTATCAGTTGGTCAATGTTTGCTTTTTGCTACATGCGCTTATTATAATATGCATGTTTGCAGTTTTTGTTTTTAAAATTCTTTTGAATTAAGTATCGGTTTAATTTTTATATGCAGTTTATAGATTTGTATAAATACTGTATAATAGACTGTCAGAAAAGCATCTCTATCTGTAATGATAGAGATGCACTGTTATATCTTGCTGTAGTAAATAACTGTAAAATGGCCAGTAAATTACCAATATAACATCAAACAGTTTCTAACTGTAATATTAGTTGCATTATGGAAAATGTCTGTGATGTCACTCATTAATTACAGTAAATTATCTAATCATTGCAGTAACAAACTGTAAGTTACAACCAAAATAATAATAATAAAAAAATGCACATATATTAAATGCATAGAAAAAAGAGTGAAAACAAACAAATAAATAAATAAATAAAGTGCACTTAGGACCCCTTTTGGACACTTGGCTATAGATATTGGTGGTCGTCTGATATAATTTAAGAGATCTGACTGTCTTTAATTGTTGTGGTGATGCTGCTGCTGTTAGGTAGTGGTGTTGGTGTGATGGAAGTACCTGCTGTTGAGGAAATGCTGTAAAGTGGGATGTCCTTTTCTTCATCTTTAGAAGAGCCGGAGACTGCAGTAGAAGTCGCTGGAACTGCTAGAAAATACATTTATAAATAAATAATATGCAGTGCAGTATAAAAATTGAAAGATAAAATATACAGTCAGAAAAGCATCTCTTTTTGGAATGATGACGTTTTTTTCTTGAAAAATAAATGTAGCATTTCACCAGTGTTAGTAAATATAACAATTAAAATGCACTCACCACTTTTATTATTTCCATGATACTCTAACTCTCTGTTTTCACTCATTTAACTGGTATAATTATTAGGTTTCACAAGTTAAAAAACCTCAATATGAATGCGACTGATCTCTCAGCCCTTCTGAAACATCTACAGCATCTATCCAGCAGTTTCACATAATATCCTCTGTGCTTCTGGGAGTATCACGTTTCCTTTATAAATGGCTTCCTTGCATGAAGTGGACATTATGTTTACAAGAAATCACGTTTCAAAAAATCTTGACTTGTGGGCATGGCTAAGCTCATGAATATTAATTAGGCCTTGGTTATACACAGATAATTACAAATAATCTTTCACTGTTTTGATAAATAGTCATTCTTGACGACCAATTCAAATGCTCAAATAATCTTTTGACATATTTAAAATTGTTTTTTGATAACCATCCCTATATCTGCCGCGGCTCGTCCTGAGATTTTGTAAGCTGGTGGATAAACACATGGATCGGCACATAGTTAGAAGGTGTGACTGTTTGACTTAGGAGGCTAAAACTAGTTAAAACCATTTTTAGTAAATATTTTATGCAAACATAAAGGACAAAAACAAAAATAAAGGAGAAAAAGTCATTTTCCCCTGTGAAAACACTAAATTAGCAGTTTCTTAATTATAATTTTCTTTATTTATCACACATTATACATTTGCACATATACAGTGAAATTCTTCTTTTTCAGCCATGATACGGCACCCCTGGAGCAGATAGGGTCAAGGGCCTTGCTCAAGGGCCCTGCTCAAGGGCCCAACAGTGGCATCTTGGTGGTGCTGGGGCTTGAACCCCCAACCTTCTGATCAGTAACCCAGAGCCTTAACCGCTGAGCCACCACTGCTCTTTGACTTGATGTCACTTTTATACGTTAAGACACTAACAGCTTACAGACGGTAGGCAATTAAGGTCACAGTTATAAAAACATAGGACACTAAAGAGACCTTTCTACTGACTCTGAAAAACACCAGAAGAAAGATGCCCAGGGTCCCTGCTCATCTGCATGAACGTGCCTTAGGCATGCTGCATGGAGGCATGAGGACTGCAGATGTGGTCAGGGCAATAAATTGCAATGTCCGTACTGTGAGATGCCTAAGACAGCGCTACAGGGAGACAGGAAGGACAGCTGATCCTCCTCGCAGTGGCAGACCATGTGTAACAACACCTGCACAGGATCGGTACATCCGAATATCACACCTGAGGGACAGGTACAGGATGGCAACAAAAACTGCCCGAGTTACACCAGGAATGCACAGTCCCTCCATCAGTGCTCAGACTGTCCGCAATAGGCTGAGAGAGGATGGACTGAGGGCTTGTAGGCCTGTTGTAAGGCAGGTCCTTACCAGACATCACCGGCAACAACGTCGCATATGGGCACAAACCCACCTTCGCTGGACCAGACAGGACTGGCAAAAAGTGCTCTTCACTGACAAGTCGCGGTTTTGTCTCACCAGGGGTGATGGTCGGACTCGTGTTTATCGTCGAAGCAATGAGCGCTACACTGAGGCCTGTACTCTGGAGCGGGACCGATTTGGAGGTGGAGGGTTCGTCATGGTCTGGGGCGGTGTGTCACAGCATCATTGGACTGAGCTTGTTGTCATTGCAGGCAATCTCAACACTGTGCGTTACAGGGAAGACATCCTCCTCCCTCATATGGTGCCCTTCCTGCAAGCTCATCCTGTCATGACCCTCCAGCATGACAATGCCACCAGCCATACTGATCGTTCTGTGCGTGATTTCCTGCAAGACAGGAATGTCAGTGTTCTGCCATGGCCAGCGAAGAGCCCGGATCTCAATCCCATTAAGCACGTCTGGGACCTGTTGGATCGGAAGGTGAGGGCTAGGGCCATTCCCCCCAGAAATGTCCGGTAACTTGCAAGTGCCTTGGTGGAAGAGTGGGGTAACATCTCACAGCAAGAACTGGCAAATCTGGTGCAGTCCATGAGGAGGAGATGCACTGCAGTACTTAATGCAGCTGGTGGTCATACCAGATACTGACTGTTACTTTTGATTTTGACTCCTCCTTTGTTCAGGGACACATTATTCCATTTCTGTTAGTCACATGTCTGTGAAACTTGTCCAGTTTATGTCTTAGTTGTTGAATCTTTTTATGTTCATACAAATATTTACACGTTAAGTTTGCTGGAAATAAAAGCAGTTGAAAGTGAGAGGACGTTTCTTTTTTGCTGAGTTCATGTAAAGCTATTTTTAATATCAGCTCCTGTTTTTTAACTATGTTGGTGTGCAGTCGACAAACTGGAGGAAAAAGATCGATCTGAGTGTTCAACACTTATGCATTTTATTGAAGTCAATAGATTTGTAGACATGCTTGTTGATACATGAAACGTACAGACGTTATTGATACTCATTATAATTATTATAAGACTATTATTGTTGTCTTTTGATAAATGTCATGCTCAGCAGCTCACAAACTGTAGGGAAATGATAGATTTGCTTTGTTCTTATAATGCATAAAACCTTTACTAAAGTCTCTTTGTAGGTCTGTAGACATACACATTTTAAAGGATTCAAATGTTCTTTTGATCGTTGATTTGTGACTAATTTCACACCAGACACTCATTTGTCATCTTCTGGCATCACCAGAAATGGTCACTGAATCATTAAATGGATCTGAACTCATTTTGGTGAATGTAGTCAAAACACTCGAGCCACTTGAGATACATTTAAATCCCACAATGCACAAGCACAGAGTAAAACATAAAATAATGCACATGCACAATTGTCATTATTGTAATTGATTAAATAATTTATTCAGGACCAGCTTGTGTTCAATCTTTTATTGTCATGTGTGAAACAGAAGCAAGTGCTCCACAAGATGCCCTTTATTTTTGCAGATAACTGAGCAATAATTTTGCAATACTTGAATCTTTAAAATACTACAAATATTAAAAGTAACTATGTATATATTAATATAATACTTATATCATACTTATATATTAATACATACTGTAATATATTAATACTGCACTGTAAGTGTTGGGTTTGTGCGAGCCACATACTGACAGCTGTCCCCCCCACTTTTAAAATGACTGCTACGCCCCTGTATTAAAATGCACTCACAGTCTTCATCAAGTCCGTGATGCCTGATCTGTCTGTTTTCACTAATTTTTATTATTAGGTTTCTCAAGTTTGAAAATCACAATAGGTTTTGATCCAGTGATGTGAGAAATTTTCAGTCCTTCTGAACATTGCATCTATCAACCCATTTCACTTTATCTCCTCTGTGATTGGGGAGGAGTCTGGTTTATCCACTGGGGAAGTAACTGTAATAAATGGATGCATGAAGAAGTGACTGACCCATCAATAAAGGGAAAATGTCCGGCAGTGGCGGCCCAGTGAATGATGAGTAATTATAGACAGCACTGCATGACTTGATGATGTTTTGTGATGTGACAGTAAATTCTAGATCTGAGAATATATTTGCGACCGAGGTCGTTTGAATAGAGGTATAAAACTCTCGCAGTGTCTCATTACAGAGGACAGCACAGTAGGTGCATTAATATAGAACGGTGATTAAAACTGACTGGAACTACCTGTGCAATAAACAATTTTAACACACGCATTCCATCCAATCAGAATCGAGCATTCCAAAAGACCATGGCACAAATACATATATACAGATTAGTGCAAGGGAATGTAATGGTAGAAGAGGTAGGGTATGTTACATAAATATAAAATATAAGTGAATTGTTATTGCACATGATTATATTGCACAGTAGTGACTCTTTGGGGTCAGTTTTAAAGCAGCATGAAAGTACAGCTCATATCTACTTGAATGTGGAAAGGCCGAAATCTCCCGAATGGTTGGTCAAGATTACAATCAAAGAACATATTTTAAACCAGCAGTAAAATCTGACAATACTGGTATCATAAATTGTGCTTCTTTACCTTAGATCATGCTAAAAAAGCTATTTTCCCGGCTGGTCCATCTAATGCGCATGTGTGTTCTCAAGTTAATTGCCAGGCGAGGTCTGAATCTAAAAGGTCATTGGCTCTTTCACCTGTAAGGCGGGACTTCCTTTCAATTTCTCCCATTTATTTTAATACCAGTGGCTCATGTTTGCTAAACTGTCTCTGATTATAGCCACTAGAGGGCACATTGATTCTGTGAAATGAAACAGACTTGCATAGTGAAAATAGAAAGTGAAAGAAGTGACTGACCCATTAGGGCCAGACTAAAGGGAAACTGGCTGGCGGCCCAGTGAGTAGCAGGCCATTAAACAAGATACCCAAGTTTCCTTATCTGGCAGTGACTTCTTTGCATGGAGTAGGAATTGAGTGTGATTACAGGAAACTGAAACAGTCAGCGTACAGGTCTTAAATGAAAAGAAGACTAGCTGAAGCCATCCATATATCAGAAAAAAGCCTCTGCAGCATAAAAAACAAACAAAAACTGACACTTTTTTCAGCCATTATGGGATGTATTTGTATTACCAAAGACAAATGCTTTTATTAAAACTAGATTCTGAAGAAAATGTGAGTGGCCTCAGTATACTGCCTCAAGTCAACAGGGCCCACCCCATGTCTCTGCGATGTTACAGTATGTGGTTGCTAGGGTATTCTAGTAGTTGCTACCTCATTGCTAGGTGGTTGCATGGAAAAGGGCAAGAAGGCACTTGCTGACTGTACAGAAGTGTGATCTAAACTTGAGCCTGCTTTTGCTAACTGTAAATTATCAGAATCTCGATAGTGCTGATTGTCTTACTGATGAATTTGAGAATTGTCCCAGAAGGCAGGTAAAAACCAATTTGATTCTTCATTTAAAATGCCCTTACACAATGCACAGTAATGACATCAACTAAGTTTACAGTGATGTAAAATTTGTGCATTTTATTTTGACTGTTTAATTGAGTTAAATATGTATGTTCAACAAATGTAAAAGTACAGTTGAAACAAGAACTCTATGACTAAAACTACCTATAAACTATAAGAACTAAAACACGATACACATGATAAAACAATGAACAAGAGTAAGAATTCAGACTGAAAGACAGATAAAAACACATTAACATGGCAGTTAGACAAATGATTAATGAAATAAATTAAATCAAATTTTGATTGACATGATCTAAAGTACTGCACCATCTAGCTTTCTGAAACAAATTAAGACACATTCATTATAAGTGAGTTTTTCCAGCTGCATAATTTACCGGAAAAACAAGAAAGATAATTTTTTTCCTGAAGAAATCTGACGTACATAAAACAATCCATCAATATCTCTCTAAATGCACAAACTTTGCACTAAAAGTTCTTACAGCTGTGTAACATAGTTCAATGGAAAGGAGGAGGCGAGAACCGGCTTGACAATATAAATAATAGTTTAATAATGAACTTAAACCAAAAAGACACAAACACACACAGGGGTCAGACAGCTGTCTGTAACTCTCTCTCTCTCGCACTGCCGTCTCCGGTCGCCTTTATCCCTCTCGGGCTTCATCAGCCTAATTAGCAGAATCAGCCCGGCCCCGCCCTCCGCCCTGCCACAGGAATGTATCAAACTACTAATTTTATGTTGTTGATTATAAGTATAGAAACAATATATTTTATGTTTATTGCAAAATATTCCGATATGTACAATTAGATATGTAGTTTAAGGGTAACTGTAGAGCCGAGGAGGGCGGGGCCGGGCTGGAATGACGCACGCCCGGTCCCCAATCAGCCTGATGGGGCACGCGAGGGATAAAGGTGGCCGGGGACGACAGTTCAAGAGAGAGAGTATTGCAGGCAGCTGTACTGTGTGTTTATGGTTGTGTGTTTTTGGTTAAGTTTTTTATTAAATTATTATTTATATTCTTAAGCCGGTTCTCGCCTCCTCCTTTCCACTGAACCCCCTTACACTGGTGCCGAAACCCGGGAAGGAGGAGGGATTCCCGTCGCAGAGTCCTCGACACTGCCGTCCACCCAGGGGAGCGCCGCTGCCATCCGACAGGGGACGGAGTAGCCCGACCACCCGGACGCGGGGAATGGCTGCCGTCTGCGAGGCAAGTGGGGACGGGACTCCCCGACCGCCTGGAGCGAGGGAGCCACTGCTGGGGGCGGAGGAGTGCCCTGCCGTCCCCCGGGAATGCGGAGGGGTCGAGAGAAGGCCGCCGTCCACGGGTGGAAGGAGGGAAGCGACTCCCCGACCACCTGGAGTGGTAGGGCCGCTGCCAGGGGCGGAGGAGTGTCCCCATGGGATGCCGGGAACGCGGAGGGTCGTTCTGTCCGCTGGGGATCGGAGGTCTGACTCCGGTCCGCCCGGGGAGGAGCGGCTGCCGTCCGCCTGAGAGGGTGGAGGAGTGATCGAGGACCACACGACGGCGCATCAGAGAACCGGTGAGTTTCTTTTTCTCTCTCTCCTCTCTCTCTCTCTGTCACTCCGTGTTGGCCTTTCCCTCGCCTATTTTGTTTTGTTGTTGTTTTTCCCCTCCTGTCTCCTCCCAGGTCGAGGAAGGCGGGGATGACCCGCCGGCAGTCGGGGCGCAAGGCACGCCCCCCGGAGAGGAAGGGGGGATGTACGTCATGCCAGGGGCTCCCTGGCCTAAGGCAACGCCGGGAGGAGCCGAGGAGGGCGGGGCCGGGCTGGAATGACGCATGCCCGGTCCCCAATCAGCCTGAAGGGGCACGCGAAGGATAAAGGCGGCCGGGGATGACAGTTCGAGAGAGAGAGAATTGCAGACAGCTGTACTGTGTGTTTATGGTTGTGTGTTTTCGGTTAAGTTTCTTAAGCCGGTTCTCATCTCCTCCTTTCCACTGAACCCCCTTACAGTAACCAACTCGATTACATCACTCACAGTGCATCATGAGAGTGGGCAGTCGCTCCGAGACAAATTTCACGGGCTTTGTTGGCCGTGGTTCTCTGATTGGTGAAGCGTTCTCTGCTGGACCGTGGGTAATGTAGTTGTTTACCAGGAATTCTGCAATCAAACACACTATTTCAATAATGAAGTTGAAATAACGCAGACAGATGGCTTCAACAGAAGCATATACTATTGAAAAAAGGTATGGCTTGAGGGTGAGTAAAGGATGAGAGAATTATTATTTTTAGGTGAACTATTTCTTTAATAATTTTGATTGTTTTGCTCTGTTGTCTCTTTTGTGGGAAATGTGGTGATATTATATATGTCAAATTAGGAGCTGCAGTTGCTACAATTCTCAGTTGCCTCCGCTTCTGAGACCGTCAATCCACACATCTTATCAAGTGGCTCGCTTTGCATGATACCACCGAGATCCACACACAAATTAGCACGTGCCCCATTGAGAGTGAGAACCACTAATCGCAACCACGAGGAGGTTACCCCATGTGACTCTACCCTCCCTAGCAACCGGGCCAATTTGGTTGCTTAGGAGACCTGGCTGGAGTCTCTCAGAACACCCTGGATTCTAACTCACGTCTCCAGGGGTGATAGTCACAGCTACACAGGCACCCCCTCCCCCATAAATAATGAGATGTTGAATAAATGTGAAAACTGAACCGAAACAGGTGAAAGACATTACTAAGAAAAGATAAAAGCACACCCATGACCAACCAAAGACAAATATTTCCAAGTTTATTTCTAAATACAACAAAAGTCTCAACATAAATTAAATATGGAATAAAAAATGAAAATGAAACACTGAATGAGACCATTTTGTTATAGTATGATTCTGTATTTTTTTAGCTGAACAATATAATATAAAAAAAGATCAATTAATATATATATATATTCAGATTCCTGTCTTCTCCTCTACTAAAATCTAATGCAAAAAAACAAACAAATGAAAATCAGTATGTTTTGACTACATGACTGAACATCCAATCGCACTTGCTTCAGCACCAGCCGAGGCTTTGGGACCTTTGGCTTCTACCTCTACCACACTGGCTTCGAATCGTGCACAACTCACTCCTGCTTCTGCTTAGACTCCAGCCTTGGGAATTCTCTTTTCTGGTTCATTTTCACAATATGCATATGATCCAGATCCAGCATAGAGGCCTTCTGCTTTGGTGTTTACTGGTCTGTCCCAGGTATCAATTATGTTTATGATGTCCAGTACATCAGTACGAGCTGATGCAAGTGGGACTTTTGTTTTTTTACTTTCCACACTTTTGGTTGTCGACCTTTCCGTGACAATTCAGTGTAAAGTATATCGCATTCTTCATTTGCAGATAAGACAAATTAGCTTTAATGAAATGCTTTTAGCATGCAGGTCTATTTCAATATTGACACATTCAGAAATATAACACAAGCATGGCTTGATTTTACCTGTAATCATAAATGAAAAAACAAGTATTTTAAATTATTTTATTCATTGGTCTATCAGAATACTCAATTCTGGTTGGCTAGAATGCATGAGATATAACTGTTTAATGCACAGGTTTTTCCAGTCATATTCAAACATCATTCTATATTAATGCATCTACTCAAGTGTCCTCAATAATGAGACATTGCGATAGTTTAAATGCCTCTGTTCAAACAGTATCAATGGCGTCTTTCAGTGTCCGGCCAGATGAGGATGGGGTGAGTACTTCACCCTGGTGCATAATCATTAGATATGGATTATTAAAATAAATAAAATAATTAGGGCTGTCAATTGAATAAACGCAATTAATCATGTCCCCGTAAAAGCAATTGAAGCTTGAAGTACCACCTGTTTTCAGCAGTGGGCAGTAAACGAAACTCCAGCTGTATAGGCTACAAATCAATGCAGGGATCTCCGAATGCAGGGTTCTCGAAACGTGTTTTTCTAAGTTTCTACTACATTTAATTTGACACAGTGAGCTAAAACACTGCGTATATGATGCAACGCAACCGAAGTGAGATGCTCTAAAAGCATCCATCTGATGCATGTGTACATCGACACATACTTAGAAAAGCACTTAATATATCTGTCTCGGACAGATTGACGAAATTAATTGCAAAATGCATTGCTGTGGACTATAAGTCAATGCTATGTTAAGTGTTCGATTTGGGATGATAGATAGATTGAGATTCTTTAATATTGATTCTTTTATACTGTTCTTTTTTATACTTCTGCGGCTCTACCATAGGATAGAGCGTAAAAGCGCAGTCGAAATTCTGCCGGCAAAGTAAATTAATCTCAATGGGAATCCACACAACGGGGAATTTCACGCAATAGACTTCGGGTGGCAAAGAATTTCCCCTCGCAAATTTCTCGTGATGTTCAATTTTGGTACACTTTGACAGGCGAATTCGCAGCGTTGACCAGTAGGAAGTGGCTGGTTAAATGTGACCGCACCTTAAAGCCCAAAGTATACTTTGTTCAGACGCGAATGTCTAGGTGTCCCAATACACAAATTTCATCATCAGCAGAGAGCTCGAGCACTGAATACGCTCAGCCCAATTTTTCTAACCACGTCTACTCTGAATGCGCAGAATGCGCATGTGCCTGAAATTATTTGCAGTAATTAGTGGGTCCACCAGGTGTCAGCACTCACAGTTGAGCCGTTGTTGTCAAGAAGAAGCGCAAGAAGATGTAATCGCCATTACACAACAGAAGACGAAGCTGGAAATAACAACAGTGGATGTGCAGATCAAGAACACGTGTGTAAAGAGGTCAGAAGATATACCTGCATTTGTTTAAATCAAGTCTCCTAAAGAGAAATAGTCCAGTCTCTCATAGCAGTCGTAGCGTGCATGCGCCAACCGCCTGTTTATGTGCGCACAGTCAAATGAAGTATACTTTGAAGTCTGACCGAAGTATACTTTGAGCTTAACAGTCAACTAGACGTCTCTTATAAAACAGCAATTTTATCATAAGTAATCTCCACACAAAGTTCATTCCAAAAGGATTGTTTTATATAAAACGTGTTGAAGACTAGCAGACAGCGGTCAATTCATTGATGAGCTGTTTCCTCACAAAAGCAGTTTATTCAGCATACTGAGGCATCTCCTCCACAGACATCCATTCAAAAAGAACGGCCTCTTGTCTCCTTGCCAGTGTACTGCCTAATTATGCTTTGTTTTGCTAAACGTGTAGGCTTGGTAGAGGGGCTCTGACGATACTACACTTTGAAAATTCATACACTACATGGCTGAGTACATTATGACACAGCTTAGATCTGATCTGATGACTTGTAGATAAAATTAACTGTTATCTTTATTCTTCCAGTCGAACTTTATGCTGCAAAAATCAATCATAGCTTCAACTTTTCAATGCTGGCAAGTGACGATGATATAAGCAGGATAATGCACAGCTAGGTGTGCATCAAATGATTTTACAGGTGAAAAAATTCCCTTTGGAGAAATATTTCTTTGACTACTTGATGTCACTTTCCATTTTTGGTCTCTCAGTGGGATCAAATCCTCCACAATTTTGGCATGTTTTTGAACAATGTGCTGATTTCTCAGACGGTCCCTTCCCAGAGAGCACACGTACGTCTCCGAGATGTCTGCTTCAGATCATTTCATCTGGAAAGCATCACATTCTAAATAACATCTGTTAAACATCTTACAAAGATCAGATCTACAAACATTCTTAATCATAAACGTTTCAAAGACATCTGAAAGCAACTTTACAGAGAGTGACCCCCTTGGAACAGCCTCTGGTTTAGTTCATGCTCGATAAGGAGCTACGTTTTAGTTTCACTCACTCACTTTATTCGGTGTTTCCATGACGCGGTACACTACAGGAAACTCCACCCACCCGAAGACCCAGGTTCGGTGTGGGGCTACAGTTGCAACACGCCATGCATTTTTGTCTCTGCTCATCTGCGTGCATGTTTTCAATGTCAACAAATGCCATCATCAGCCAACTAACAAAGGATAATGCATCTATGTGAACTTCTGCAGTTAATCCAGGGTGAACAAAGACATTAGTCATTAATCTTACAGTTCTTAGAAAATATTTGTTTAAACACTGACCCTTAACACTTAATTTTAAACCATGACTTGCACTGCACACAGATAACTAATACTGGCATTATATTCATGATGTTTAGCCAAGGTTATTTTTCTCCATTAATCAACATCTTATTGAGTTTTGTGTTCCTTGCCACAGTCACCTTCGGCTTGCTCACTGGGGTTATAAACACAATTATTATTTAATTATTTATATTTATACACAATTTACAATCATATTTAATCAAACTACACAATGATGACTCTAAGACATTATAGATATTACAGTTTCATTTTCTGTTAATGCATGATTTTCTGTAAAGCTGCTTAGAAAATGATGTGTGCAGTGAAAAGCGCTATACAAATAAAAATGATGACTTAACTTGGCTTCATGCCCTTATAATATTCAAGTTTTTTTCCTCATTTTTTTTTAAATGTTTTTGTTTAAATTTAATATTGCTTTAATTTTTATATGCATATAGGCCTGTAGCATTTTAATATACTGTCAGAATAGCTGCTCTATCTAGAATGAAGTTTTAGCAATGTTAGTAAATATAGGCTAACTATTAAAATGCATGCACTCACCACTGTCAACACGTCCATGATGCTGTAACTGTCTGTTTTCACTCATTTTTCTTGTGTAGCCTAATAACTGGATGTCACAAGGTTAAAAAGTCTCAGTAGATTTTGGTCAAGCCCTTCAGAAGTACTGCGTATATCAAGCAGTTTGACTTTATACACTTCGTGGCTGGGAAAGTATGTTGTTTCCTTTATTAACGACTTCCTTGCATGGAGTGGAAAAAAGGATGCTTACTATAGAAACCAGTGTATAGTGGGATTGTTCACCTGAAAATTAAAATGATCATTCAGCCCCCTAAATGAGTTGAAAGTGAAAATAAAGAAGTGTCTGACCTTAAATCTTAATGGGGTCAGACTAAAGGGGCTGAATGTTTGGGACTTTCCTCAAGTTTTCATATCTGTAAGTGGTTTCCTTGCATGAAGTAAGAATTGAATGTGATTATTGGAAACAGAACACTCAGTGACCATGTTTACATATGTAATTGGTCCTGCTTGATCCACTCTGAGCAAGATTTGAACCCAGGTCTCTCCGGCATGGGAGGCGAGCACACTAACGAGGAGGCTAAGGCCCCTAATGTCAAAGGGATAAGCTCCGGCAGGTAAGATCCTAAACAGAACTGGCCTGAGTGTATTTTGCTACCTGGGTTATCACCCCTTATTTTAGATACAGTTCCTATTTATTGTTATTTACACAGGGCAAATATACTATTTATTAAATCTACTTTTATTATATATTGTATTTTAATAGGGATATAATTTATTACAGCTGACAGTTACGTGAACAAACAAGGTTTGAACATCAACCGTAACAAGATCAGATTGAAGTTCACGGCTTTTTAACACTTGTATGTACAAATACGAAGGCTGTTTATTGGATAATACAGGTAAACGTCATATTATGCGACTACACATCACTTTACGGAGAGCTTACGACCTACTAGTTAAGTCTTGCCTTAAGAACAGGTGGTGCAACCAAATTAAGCACTGACTTAGTTACAAACTAACTAGTAGTTTGTAAGCCCTTAGTGTGAATTTATGTCCCAATTAATTATATATATATAATTAAATTACTAATATTGCCAACTGCTAGGTTTCACATTTAAACAATTATGTGGCCAGCTTTTGGTTCTTTTTTTTATTTTTTATTTCACAAGATCAAAGAGCACACAAAATATTTTTCTCTGTATTTTATTTTTTGATCTGAACAGCAATGGTCATAATGGCTTGTTCCACATTAGCTCTTCACACTCGTCCCCAGGAGTGGGATGCCTAGAGTCTGCAAAATTTGAAAGAGAAAACAAATTGATCTTACATTTGAATTAGTTGTTTTTATAGTTCAACAATATTTCTACTACTAGTATTACTAACGCTGCTTTAAAACTGGATACAGATTTTATTTATTAAAAAAATAAAACAACACTTTCCTGTTTTTGACCTCTGGTCCTCTGCTAAAAATATTACATTCAAAGATAATACATACCTGTTTGACTACATGACTGAACATGAGACTTCCGAACCAAATAGAGACACACTGGTTTCTTCACCCAATTTGATTCCAGTTCCCAGGAATTTTACCTCCAAACCTTCAGGTCCAACAGATGCACCCGTGTCAGCTGCAAGTCCCAGTTTAACACCCAATGGGCCAGCTTTGGCTGACACGCTGCCAACCTCGGCCTGAACCATTGCTTTAGCTCCAAACACACTTGCTCCAGCACCAGCCGAGGCGTTGGGACCCTTGGCTTCTGCCTCTAACACACTGAGTCCAGCTCGGGCACAACCCACTCCTGCTTCTGCATGAGCTCCAACTCCAAGCACACTTGCTTCAGCACTAGCCGAGGCGTTGGGACCCTTGGCTTCTGCCTCTAACACACTGAGTTCAGCTCGAACACGACCCACTCCTGCTTCGGCATAAGCTCCAGCCTTGGGAATTCCGTTCGCTTCTGCATATGTTCCAGATCCAGAATAGATGCCTTCTACCACGAACTTTTCTGGTCTGTCAATTGTGTTAATCATATTTATGGTGTCCAGGATTAAACTATCTGGTGCAAACGTTTTAGTAACTTCCATTTCTTTTTTCAATAATTTCTTATTTATCTCACTTCTTCATCTGCAGATAAGACAAATTAGCTTTAATGAAATGCTAATAACATGCAGGACTATTTCAAAAAAGAGACAGACATTTAGAAAAATAACACAAGTGTGACTTGAATTTCTCGTCATCGGCAGGGCACGTTGTAACATGACCATTTGACAGCCTAAAATCCCCCTCTAACAATTGTGGGGAATTACATAGCTGACTGTATGGAATTGCAGTTTGTTTTAATAGAGGCACCTTGAAACACAGTGTTACAATGTGCCCTGTCTGCACAACTGAGATTTAAACATGTCTAGTCACTTATGCTGGCTTTACATTGGCATTACAAGTAAAATATTACATTTTGAAATACCAGTGTGTTCAAAAAAATGTTTAAACCATGCATGTTACAACTAGCCCCTGTGTTGCCCACTGAATTAGGAATTCAAGCATATTGCAGAATAAAAATAACACTCATGGAATATAACAATGCTCCACACAGTTACACAAGGTTACAATTAAACAAGACATGCACATTTTGCACTTTTGCATGATGGGTACTTAACCAGTGGTATAACTGCTATTTTAAGCAGAATTGTGTGAAGGTTGTTATTTCTGTATTGGTGTAATTTGTTCTGGGATTTGTTTGGCTTATAATCCTCTAAACAGACTGGCTCTTTCGTTATTACAGAAGGATTGATTTTTGCTCTTCTTTTGCATGTGATTCTAATGTTGTTTGAAATCAGAAATCTGCTTCAGGCAGAATCTTAATTATGTTGCAAAATCCACTGAAATTCCTCACACAGGATTCGATGTGTATGATCATATACAGTGTGAAACAGCAAATACAAATGGCTGCATAATAAATAAAAGCCTAAATGTAAAAGTTGAGCAATTTCAGTAAATTAAATGCACTTACTTGTTTTCACTCCTTGTATTGTTATTGGGTTTCACAAGTCTCAACGGATTAATAGTTATCATTGCGTATGCTGCATACCCTGTTTTGCAGCACTGATCCAACTTCTTTTAAATCAGCCCTTCTGAAGTACCACGTGCATCAAGCAGTTTCACTTTATACTCTTCGTGGCTGGGAAAGTATGTTGTTTCTTTTATTAACGACTTCCTTGCATGGAGTGGGAAAAAAAAGAATGTTTGCTATAGAAACCAGTGTATAGTGGGATTGTTCACCTGAAAATTTAAATGATCATTCAAAATTATCATTGCCACCTCATATCACAAAGCAAAAAGTTTTTTGTTTTTTTTAACTGTAAATTTAACAGGATTTTAATTAGACTCCACAGTTTCTAATGTACCCTTGCCTGGAATAATATGATCAATCAGAGGTAATGAATAACATTATTTAGAAGAGTCAGCCAACATTATGTTGTTCTAAATAATGTTTATATTTAGTCCCTACAGTCTAGGTACACTTAGTTAATGTCACATAGTTAGTCAGAAAACTAAGGTCCCAGAAGACATGCCCAATGCTCTGTCAATGCTGTGCCATTAGTGTGTACTAACACTGATCCCAAATCTGTGGCAACTAGGACATTAGTAATCTACTAAAGTCAATAATTTCAGAATACGTCAGAATAGAATCACGTTTAACAATTAATTAGTCAGGTAAATATTTACCATGCAGTTACATAAGTACATATCACTTACATAATAAATGAGTCATTTTACACTTGCTACCTCATATCACAAAGCAAAAAATAAAGTCAAAAGAGAAAGCGAAAATAAAGAAGTGTCTGACCTTAAATCTTAACGGGGTCAGACTAAAGGGGCTGAATGTTTGGGACTTTCCTCAAGTGTTCTTATCTGTAAGCGGTTCCCTTGCATGAAGTAAGAATTGAATGTGATTACAGGAAACAGAACACTCGGTGAATAGCTCATAAAAGACAAGATTAAACAGGTCCTTTCAAATACTTTCCAAGCATAGTCATCATCATAAAAGAACCTGCATCGGAAAGGCTCCTTGTTTTTTTAATTCTTTCTCATCAGTCTTTATAAAATAAGTTTTTAAAAGACAAGATTAAACAGGTAACAGGCGGTTCTAGGGTCAGTTTATCTTCAGGGCTTAGCACAGACCTCCATGGATAGGGGAGAGCAGGGGCCGGTTACATAAGTTACAACATCACCTTGTTGTGGCGTTTGTGCCAAACTAAATATTTGAGCATTGCACCATTGAAGAAGGTAGCGGTAATGCACTATTCTGGTGTTTGCAAGCAGCCATAAAACAAGAAGACGACGAACAGAGAATGTCGTAGCCGTTGCGTCCGCAGCTGTTGCTTAAAGTCCCTATTCAGCTTATTACAAGTCTACTTGCCAAACAAACAAAAAATTGGACATGAAACAGATTTGAAATTATGTAATTATGTGAGAAGAAATAAATCACTGAACAGCTGAAATCAATATCTGGTTTGCATCGGAGTTCTGTTGGTGTTCTGTAACTGCTCACTATGCATCTTACTACAAGACTACTTGCCAAATAAATAAATGTACATGAAACATTGATTTGACTTTAAATTATTTTATTAACTTACTTGCAGAGATTGCAGAGTGCTACATGAAGCAGGAGATGGCTCGCAGTACCCAGATGAGCGGTCTGATACGTTGAGCTGCAATTGTTACAGAGATGCACCATTGACCAATCAGAATCGAGTATTTCAGCATTTATTCATCAATCAGATGTGGTTCCTGCTTTGCTGTTGCAGTGACACTGTTGTTGTGCTGTCGCCAGTAAACAAATGTTGATATATTTTAGACGTTAACATTGCCTCTGAGTCCAATACACAGGATATACACAACACTGTATCTAAGGAAGCATCAAAACCAAATATTATATATATACACTCAAAATTGAGCTCAGGTGCATCCTGTTTCCACTGATCATCCTTGAGATGTTTCTACAACTTGATTGGAGTCCACCTGTGGTAAATTCAGTTGATTGGACATGATTTGGAAAGGCACACACCTGTCTATATAAGGTCCCACAGTTAACAGTGCATGTCAGAGCACAAACCAAGCCAGGAAGTCCAAAGAATTGTCTGTAGACCTCCGAGACAGGATTGTATCGAGGCACAGATCTGGGGAAGGGTACAGAAAAATTTCTGCAGCATTGAAGGTCCCAATGAGCACAGTGGCCTCCATCATCCGTAAATGGAAGAAGTTTGGAACCACCAGGACTCTTCCTAGAGCTGGCCGCCTGGTCAAACTGAGCGATCGGGGGAGAAGGGCCTTAGTCAGGGAGGTGACCAAGAACCCGATGGTCACTCTGACAGAGCTCCAGCATTTCTCTGTGGAGAGAGGAGAACCTTCCAGAAGAACAACCATCTCTGCAGTACTCCACCAATCAGGCCTGTATGGTAGAGTGGCCAGACGGAAGCCACTCCTCAGTAAAAGGCACATGACAGCCCACCTGGAGTTTGCCAAAAGGCACCTGAAGGACTCTCAGACCATGAGAAACAAAGATTGAACTCTTTGGCCTGAATGGCAAGCGTCATGTCTGGTGCAAACCAGGCACCGCTCATCACCTGGCCAATACCATCCCTACAGTGGAGCATGGTGGTGGCAGCATCATACTGTGGGGATGTTTTCAGCGGCAGGAACTGGGAGACTAGTCAGGATCGAGGGAAAGATGAATGCAGCAATGTACAGAGACATCCTTGATGAAAACCTGCTCCAGAGCGCTCTGGACCTCAGACTGGGGCGAAGGTTCATCTTCCAACAGGACAACGACCCTAAGCACACAGCCAAGATAACAAAGGAGTGGCTACGGGACAACTCTATGAATGTCCTTGAGTGGCCCAGCCAGAGCCCAGACTTGAACCCGATTGAACATCTCTGGAGAGATCTGAAAATGGCTGTGCACCAACGCTCCCCATCCAACCTGATGGAGCTTGAGAGGTCCTGCAAAGAAGAATAGGAGAAACTGCCCAAAAATAGGTGTGCCAAGCTTGTAGCATCATACTCAAAGACTTGAGGCTGTAATTGGTGCCAAAGGTGTTTCAACAAAGTATTGAGCAAAAGCTGTGAATACTTATGTACATGTGATTTTTTTTTTTTTTTTTTTTTTTTTCGTTTTTTATTTTTAATAAATTTGCAAAGATTTCAAACAAACTTCTTTCATGTTGTCATTATGGGGTATTGTTTGTAGAATTGAGGAAAATAATGAATTTAATCCATTTTGGAATAAGGCTGTAACATAACAAAATGTGGAAAAAGTGAAGCGCTGTGAATACTTTCCGGATGCACTGTATCCATCAAACTAAATAGAGAAGTTAAATCACTCCCCATTATTTCACATTTGCACTCAGTATGGACGAAATTGTCCAGAGTGTTTAATTCAGATATTTATCTAAATGTCCTATGGCTAAACCCCAAACTATGCATTAATAAGTCCCCTTTTTGTTGGTCAGAGTGGATTGCGAGGGGGGTTAATTCACACGGTGATCTTTATGAGAGTGGTGTGATGAGATCCTTTGAAAATTTGGTTCAATATTTTGGGATCCCCAGATCTCAGTTTTTAAGTATCTTCAGTTACGCCACTTGCTCTGTACTATTTCTGGGAATAGCATACACCCCCCTAAAGCAGCAGACACTCTAGGAGAGTTGATTTCTGCTTTTGGAAAGGGCCATGAGCATCAGTGTATTACTCCTTATTAATTCAGAGTCTGGGGGACGGAGTCTCAACCACTCTCAAGAGATTATGGGAGAAAGATTTAAACCTGGAATTGGAGGAGGGAGAATGTGCTAGGATTTTAAAAAACATAAAAACTGCATTGAGAGATGCAAGGATGCGCCTTATACAATTCAAGATTTTACATCGGTTTTATTGGACCCCCTTTAAATTGTATAGGCTTGCTCTTAAAGACACACCCACCTGCTGGCAATGCCAATCAGAGAATGGAGACATGGCCCATGTTTTTTGGTGGTGCGCTGAGATTCAGGAATTTTGGTTGAAGGTACAGTGTTGACGTGTTGGACATTCGGATTTCGTTTTGCCCCAGACTCTGTGTTTTGGGTGATGGGGCGGTCATCGACGTAGGTGACAAATACATAAACAATTGGGTCCTCACCAGTGCGATGATAGGCAGGCAGATTGTTTTAAGGGGTTGGAAGTCAGTGGGAGTACCCTCAATTCAGGAGTGGTGCGAGGAGATGGGAAGGGTGGCAGCCTTCGAAGAGGTAACGTGTAGAAGGCTGGGGATATGGGATTCTTTTATTGGAAAATGGGGTAGATATTTGATGTTTTTGGGGGGCTCTCGCAGTGGGTCTGTGGAGAGAGAGGTATAGTTTAGAGTTGTATGTTTATTATATGTGTATATGTATGTATATATGTATATGTGTATATGTGTATATATATGTGTGTGTGTGTATGTATGTGTGTATATATATATATATATATATATAATATATATATATATATTTTTTTTTTATTATTATTTTATTCTCTGTATATGTGTATATGTATGTAAGACCACTGGGATGTTCGTTTGGGGTCGGGTGGGATTCTTGATTGGGGAGGGGAAGTAGTTGGAGTTAATGTTGATTCATGGTATATATGTTTTGTTTTTCTTTGCTTTAGAAAATCAATAAAAAAAGTTCATCACAAAAAATCGTGGGCACAGTACAAATCTGTTAAAACGCACAATGGACAAAGCCGTACCCAAAGAAAGAAATTTCCATGGTTCGGGATCATGGACGGTGTGCTGGGACATCATCCCGCAGCTCTGCTGTTAATGGAGGGACCACTCGGGACACCAGTTACAGTCGGTGAGTTGTCAAGGTTAACTTATCTTGCTAGCTAGCTAATGTTTACAAACTATATAAACTTAAAATTCTAAATAACATGATACCTCAGCTTGAGCTTCCTTCTTGCTTGTGAAATGGGAGGGGTGTATGACGTTGGCAGGGCGGCGCATTAAGGGCGGGTTTTAGGTTAACGCAGCAGTGCTTTTGGCCCGACAGTGGGAACGCAGGTCGATTTTGGTCTCACAGCTCAAGGTCTGAGGCTATTGGCTGGCCTGTTGATAGCCCTGGCAGGCACTGGTCCAACAGTGGAAAAGCGATAATGGTTCGTAATAGCTCGCCAGGGCAGACTTTTGGGAAAACTTCTTTCTGCCATTGGTTCACGTCATCGGTAGGTGTTACCAGGAGCTCCACCTACTTTCAGGCAATAAAAGTAGTCATGGTAAATTAAAAAAACATAATCATGGTACTATATTCTAGAACATTACAACCATAGGAATATTGCAAAAAAAAAAAAAAAAAAAAAAGGAGCATATTATTGCACAGCAAATACATTGTCAGCATTGCCAAATCAACATTGTGCAGTTGAACAACTACAAATAACTAAGTGTGTGTGTGGGTGTGTGCATGCATGCGTGCACTGCACACAGTTTTTGCAGTGTGTGCATGTTTGTGAATAATGTCTGCAAATATTACCCCTATGAAGCTGTGCGTATCATATTTCATAAACAGTTTTCTAACAGTCTTGTGACACCCTTCACTCAAGAGAAACTTCACAGCAGCATTGAAAACCAGCATTATTTACCCCCTGGTCAAATTTGACCCGAACATAATAAGTGTAGACAAAAAGTTTGACATTCCATAAATATAATCAAATATTATAAAAACATACCTACTTTTCTTAACATATTCATTTTGTCAATGTTGAGGATAACCCAAATTTAAGATTAAGTCTAGTTTTCACTGATCTTAACTCTTAAATGAGTCAAAAATGACCCAAACGTTACAGGTGGGTTAAACATCCATCTTTGCAGTAGTATCAGTGTCATCATAGATTACAATAACAGAGTGTAATCGGCACATATTATGGCCATGTATAGCATTTTAGCGCATTAGTGCCATGAATGTAGAATGTAAACATGATAAATTACACATTATCTACTGCATATACACTGGCAGCCAAAAGTTTGGAATAATGTACAGATTTTGCTGTTATTTAAAGAAAAGGGTACTTTTATTCACCAAAGTGGCATTCAACTGATCACAATGTATAGTCAGGACATTAATAATGTGAACAATTACTATTACAAATTGAAAAGAATGTTCAGAACTTTTAAACTACTTCAAAGATTTCTCATCAAAAAATCCTCCACGTGCAGCAATGACAGCTTTGCAGATCCTTGTTATTCTAGCAGTCAGTTTGTCCAGATACTCAGGTGACATTTCACCCCACACTTCCTGTAGCACTTGCCATAGATGTGACTGTCTTGTCGGGCACTTCTCACGCACCTTACAGTCTAGCTGATCCCACAAAAGCTCAATGGCGTTAAGATCCATAACACTCTTTTCCAATTATCTGTTGTCCAATGTCTGTGTTTCTTTGCCCACTCTAACCTTTTCTTTTTGATTTTCTGTTTCAAAAGTGGCTTTTTCTTTGCAATTCTTCCCATAAGGCCTGCACCCCTGAGTCTTCTCTTTACTGTTGTACATGAAACTGGTGTTGAGCAGGTAGAATTCAATGAAGCTGTCAGCTGAGGACATGTGAGGCGTCTATTTCTCAAACTAGAGACTCTGATGTACTTATCCTCTTGTTTAGTTGTACATCTGGTCTTCCACATCTCTTTCTGTCCTTGTTAGAGCCAGTTGTCCTTTGTCTTTGAAGACTCTAGTGTACACCTTTGTATGAAATCTTCAGTTTTTGGCAATTTCAAGCATTGTATAGCCTTCATTCGTCAAAACAATGATTGACTGACGAGTTTCTAGAGAAAGCTGTTTCTTTTTTGCCATTTTTGACCTAATATTGACCTTAAGACATGCCAGTCGATTGCATACTGTGGCAACTCAAACACAAAGACAATGTTAAGCTTCATTAAAGAACCAAATAGCTTTCAACTGTGTTTGATATAATGGCAAGTGATTTTCTAGTATCAAATGATCAATTTATCATGATTACTCAAGGATAAGGTGTTGGAGTGATGGCTGCTGTCTAGATTTGATCAAAAATGACTTTTTCAAATAGTGATGGTGCTGTTTTTTATATCAGTAATGTCCTGAATATACTTTGTGATCAGTTGAATGCCACTTTGGTGAATTAAAGTACCAATTTCCTTCCGAAACAGCAAAATCTGTACATTATGCCTAACTTTTGGCCGCCAGTGTATATTACTTTAAATGATTGAGTGGTTAAAACAGCTTATTTTACTGATTTCGTGTGAATTTTACTCATAGAATGAGGCTTGAAGTCATTGATAACACAATTTAATATCATATTAGTTGATGTTTTGCATGTAGTCTTGAGTGTCTTCATATTTAAATGTACTTCTAAACACTTCACCCAGCAGCGTGACCGGTACCTGAATGTTCGTAAACAGTATGATGTTGCTCAGCTGTTTCAAACGTATTTTTGGCTCTAAGCGAAGAAGCACTTCGTCGTGAGTGCGCCGGGCCTTTAATGTTTGAAAGTTTGTAGCTTATTTTTTGTCATTTTTATGCATACAGATGGAACACATGAAACAACACCTTAAAATATCACAAAATATTCCAAATTAACAAAATATGAGAAATATTAGTGAATACGAGTGAAATGATGTCACTTTATGAATATATTTTATTGTGCACTGAATGAGTTCACTGAATGCCGCTGAGTTCAATACATGGGATATACACAACACAGTATCAAAGAAAGCATTAAAACCAATTAAAAGAAATATTAAGCAACCGCTAATACTGCAAACTGCTAGATTTAATATTTAAACAATTATGTTGCCAGCTTTTATGTCAAGTCCAAGTTTTGGTAAAAAAAAAATAATCAGTTTTTACTCAAGATCAAAGAGAACACAAAATAATTTCTCTGCACTCTCTTTCTGATCTGAGCATCAATGGTCATAACAGTCTGTTCCATGTTAGCAGAGCTCTTCACACTCCTCACCAGGAATGGGATGCCTAGAGAGTCTGCAAAATTTCCAAAAAGAAACAAATTGATCTCAAATAAAAAGTATGATTATGTAGTTTACATAGCTAAACAACAATACCAATTCTAGAATAATATTCAAAGATAATCAATACCTGTAAAACTACATGACTGAACATGCAACTTCCGAACCCAAAAGAGAAACACTGGTTTTTGTTCCAACTGAGATTCCAGTTCCCAGGAATTTTGCCTCAAACCCAAGAGGACTAACAGATACACCTGTGTCAACACCAAGACCCAATTTGATGCCAACTGGGCCGGCTTTAGCTGACACGCTGCCAATTTCGGCCCGAACCATCGCTGCAGCCCCCAAAATATTTGCTTCAGCACCAGCCGATGCATTGGGACCCTTGGCTTCTGCCTCTAACACACTGAGTTCAGCTCGAGCACGACCCACTCCAGCTTCTGCAAAAGCTCCAGCCTTGGGAATTCTCTTTCCTGATTTGTTTTCAGGACAGTCTGCATATGTCCCAGTTCCAACATAGATGCCTTCTACCAGCGTGTCTTCTGGTCTGTCAATTGTGTCAATCATATTAATGGTGTCCAGTAGATCAAGATTAGCTGATGCAGGTTGCACTTGCGGTTTTCTTGTAGTTTCCGTTTTGTATTTCCATGTTTCTTTCTTCAGTAAATTCTTATTTATGTCGCTTGAAACATTGAAATGTGCATGTTTTCCATCATCTGCAGATAAGACAAATCAGCTTTAATGCAATGTTTTTATACTGTACAGTTCTATCTCTTAAGAGACACAGACATTTAGAAAAATAAAACAAGCTTTCACCTCTTGTCATAATCAATGAAAATACTTTCTTTAAATAATGTAGCTCAAGGAATTCAAGCATATTGCACAGTAAAGATTACGCTCGTGGAAGGTTAACAATGGTCCACAAAGTTAGACAAGAAATAGCGGACAATTTACCAAAACATTATTTACATTTTGGACTTTTGCAGAGTGGGAACATCAATGTAGCGCAAATGACATGTAATGAAGAATAATGCATGAATGATAGTAAAAATTAAATGAGGAATGTTTATATCATTATAACTGTAACAGTATGATTGACAGGTCAGTGACAGGATGCAAGTAAAAACACGACCAACGGGTCTCTGGTTTCAAGACACATGAATGGAACACAACATAAGAGGGTGAATTTGGTACTCAGCACCAGCATCAGCTTTTCACTAGTAGGTGATTTTTCATACAATAAAATAGAGCCAGGATAAAAAAAAATAATTCAAATCTCTAATTCTAACATTTACCTTAAAGGTGCTGTTTTAGCGTTCTGAGGTGTTCACGTGAATGAGCCGTTGAATTAGCCACGCCCCTTTATTCCAAAACCACGCCCTCCAAAGAACATTTTGAGACCAAAACCGAGCGAAAGAGCAGCATTGTTTATTCTTGTGGATGTCAAATTCAACAGTGGCACAATAGCGCCCTCAACTGACAAACATTATGAATCATAGCCTTAATGATCCGCTTCAAATACAACACTATAGCTATGTTTCCATCCAAAGTTGTTGTTTTTTGCGACAAAAGGTGTAGCGCATCAAAAAGTTTACCGATATAGCGGATGGAAACGCAAATTATCGCTAAAATTTCACAAGTGTCGGCATAATATTTTCCGTTTAACTCTAGCGCTATGTCGATACATCAGATGTCGCGAAAATCTGGTTTGGAAACACTTTTTGTCGAGATAATTGGCATTAACCCAAAAATATAGTGTCACATGACAGAATTTACCCAAATCGTTAGCCTGTGTTAATCATGACGACAAGATATACAACCTTGAAAGCCAATTTATTGTACGTGAAGCATTACTCACACTGTTATGGACTGGTCTTAATGGCATACCTGCACAGATCCGATGCTGCAAACATATCTGCATCATGACATTTCCAGGAGTGCCAACAATAATATCTCGTATCATGCTCCTGTCATCGACAAGTGCACGGAGAACAATCGAATGGCCACTCTTTGCGATTCATTTAATCATGGTAGTCATCCATCTATTTATTCATTAATTGCTTTTCCACACCATTCAAAATAATAGATGTCCCACAAAAAGATATCATTTCTGTGCACAAAGATGTTTTAAATTAAAAATAAATACACAATACTAGGGGAAAAGCATCAGTGTGATTTTTGGAACAGTAACATATAGCCTATATATTCTATCAAATTATTGTTTTGCTTACTTTTTAAAAAATGCGGGCAAAATTCCCTGTATTAAATTAAATTACCAAATGAAAAAAGTATTAAATTAAAAAAATAAATTACCAAATGAAAAAATTATATTGTTAGGTCTATGTAATTCCCTTTTCTTTACACAAACTTAAATTAGCCTTACCCTGTTCTGTAGACGAAAAAAGTTAACTGAATGATATTCTCAGAATATTCTAGACTTTGTTCAAGACTATAAACTATCAGAACTATTTGTCCAATGCCGAGTTCAGAAAACGAGCTTTAGAACATTTTAAAATGTTGAAATATTTTAAATATAACCCTCTTTACCTCGGATTGCATTTGCTTCTTCAGAAAATGTAAATTGCATTATGACACTAAAAATAATTTGAGATGACAATCAAGTTCAGTTGGTCGTTAAAAGTTGCGGGACATAATGCAGTTGTGATGGCGATGCTTTAGGTGATTGTTCAAAATAGTCTATTGATTATCAGGAATGTATCATAAACCCTGAAATTACACCGCATCAGTTTTTCTTTAATAGCTGTGCACACAGTATATACACATCGATGGATGATCCTTATACTAAGACTGAAAATTTCCCCTCTACTTGGTGCAGGATGCCAGCTTGAGCAGGGCCATGACGATTCGCTTTCGGGTCGGAACCGGTGGAAACCTGCGATAGGTGCATCATCAGGACCGATATTACAGTCCTATCAGAAGGGCAACTGTTCTCTTCTGATTGCAGTTATTTGTGAAATTAAAATGACAGTAAGCTGGCTAATTTCAAAATTGCGCTGCAGGTGTTCGTGAAATACTGGACATGAATTATAAAGTAGAGGTCTATGTGGGATGGATTTTTCAGACCCGCACCCGAGAGATTCTGTCCCTCTCCTGCAAATTATTATTATTATTATTGTTTTTTTTTGTTTGTTTTTTTTTTAATATATATTTTGTCCCGCTCCAGCCAAACGGAAGTCACGCGGATCATTTCTTTGTCCCGTTTCCGCGCACACATCATCCTGCCCGCACCTGCACTCAGCAATCAAAACTGGTCCCGCACTGCAGTGTTGCGGGATGTGTGCTTCTGTTTTCCATGTTGTTAATTCGGTGTCGATGAGAGATTCTGTCTCCACACGTCTTACATCTCTTACACATCTTTTTACAGTGCTGTGATAGTTTTTTGTTTATTGCTTGTCATTGCTTTTTAAACTACTCTATTTTTGCCATGAAAATAACTTTTGGTGCTTACATGGCATTACTTTCCATCCACCCATCCAAATTCCTGTATTCCCTAAATGACTTTACACATATAGTTTCACTGGTAAAAAAATATCAATACCCTTTGCTATCCTACAAAGGCCATACTCATTAATTAACATTGAAATTGAGAAAAATGCCCAATTCCCAGTGCGCTTTTAAGTCCTTGTGGTGGCGTAGTGATTCGCCTCAGTCTGGGTGGCGGAGGACGAATCTCAGTTGCCTCTGCGTCTGAGACCGCCAACCCGTGCATTTTATCATGTGGGTTGCTGAGCGCGTTGCCATGGAGACATAGCGTGTGTGGAGGCTTCATACCATCCACTGCGGCAACCACGCTCAACTCACCACTTGAGTTGAGAATACTACCTCCATTACTTCAGTCTTATGAGTCAAGTCAAGTCAAATTTATTTGTATAGCGCTTTTCACAACAGCCATTGTTTCAAAGCAGCTGTACATTAAATTAGGGGAGAGCGGGGACGGTTGCAACATGGGGCAGTTGCATCATGGCATATTCCTCCAATCAGGAATGAGCTAGAGTGATGATACTCGTACTGCACATGCTCAGTTAGCCTCTCCTCCTTTCTGGAAGAAAGCAGCCACATGTGACCATTCCTTCTGCAAAAAATACTTTTTAAGGTAAAAAAGTTATTTTTTTCACGCTCAGAGTTTTTGTCATACTGTCTAAATTGTTTGCGTGAAGCATTATAAAGTCATATCATTTTAATCAGTGTTTTCTTAGCTTCTAAAATGCATAGCTACCATGTGTCAAGGCTATTGTGTTAAGCTAGCATAGCAAGTTTTATCATGGCTGTCAGTGTAGGGACAGTTGCAACATGCTGTTGCAACTGTCCCCCATGACAACATTGATGTAAAAGCTTGTCATAACCAGTATTGTGTAAGTTACTCTAAAAAGTAATTAATTACTAACTACTAATTACATCTTTCAATAGCCAGGTATCTCCCCTTTTTTAAGTAAATACTCAGACTAGGCCACAATGTAGCCTATATTTTACCTGTTCTGTGTTTTCAGCCAATTTAACTAGACACACACACACACACACAGTTCAGAAAAGTACACAAAAGTATTTCAGTGAATTTCAGTGTCTTGATTTTGATTTTAAAAAAATATTTTTGTAGTTCAAATTTATTGTAATAATTAACCAAAACATGGTTGTTACTTATTACTTGAAAATATGTTTGTCTTTGTCTTTAGACAGTTAATTTAACTTAGTGAAGACCCTGTCTGTGCACAAATAAAATAAAGAAATTGCAAAATGATGTTAAAGAATTATTTTTATTACATTTTAATGAATGTTGCAACCGTCCCCTCTTATGGGGTCAGTTGCAACATTTGACTTTGTCTATTCAAGTATAAATTGTATGTATTTTATCATATGTACGCATGTTACAGCAGTGTGTGTGCAGGTAGTTGAGAGATGTGGGTTTAATGGATTAAAATTTTGGCTTTCCAATACAAACAGTCTCTGAGAAACTGAAGGAAATGCAAAAAGTGTTGCAACCGTCCCCACTCTCCCCTATGCTATAACAGAAAATGAATGAATATTATGCCAATATTAGTTATCTTTAGAACTATTAGTAGTTAAAATTAGTAAACTAAGAACATGTGTATGATTATATACAATGTTTATCAGTTTATTTCAATATATTTTGTAATATGGGGAATATGTGTAAAATATAGTTATATTGGGTCTTATGATCTTGACAATTACGCCATGTTACGCCAATTAAAGACATTAAATTAGTAGTCTGTGTAACCCCTCCCCCATCCCAAATGCCCACCTACGATATCCCTCAGCCCACCCCAGCATAGCTGACAGAAGCCAGGCCTGAGTCAGGACACTTATTGCATTAATATCTTTCAATGGAGTAGGAAAATTGTTTGCATACATTTCCATGAACAAAAATGTGCTTACAGCACCATTTCTCAATAGCTATTATATATATATATATATTTATTAGTTTTAGTTCAAATTCGAATTTAATTTTACATATTATGTCTATAGGCTATAAGAACCCAAAAGTTTGCATTCAATATAAGAAAATATTGAACTGTACTCACCATTTTCATCATGTTCATGATGCTCTAACTGTCTGTTTGCACTCATTTTCTCATATATATTAATGGGTGTCACAATTTTAAAAATTGCACAGATTTTGGTTTAGCAGCACAAGGTGTGTTGGCACTTCTGAAGTTCAGCATCTATCAAGAAGTTTCACTTTATATCTTCTGTGGTTGGGGAGGAGTCTGGAGTTATCCACTAATGTAGTAAATGTAATCATACTTTTTAGATAAAAAAAAGAAATGGTTAAAGTTTGTGCAGAACGTGGATGCTGTTCATAAACTCTTTCATGAAAAATGTGTACAAATTCTGTCTTCTAACTTTTAATTCAGACACTGGCAAACTCTAAGAAACAGAAAGAGATAATTCCTGCAGAAAATTATTGTAAACATATTTTTCATCTCATGGGGTGGCCTGTAGGATTTGTGGATCCTACAAAGGAATAAAAACACAAAGAAAATATATTAACCTCATAAATCTTTACAGGTGAAACTAAAGGTAAACTGTCTGACTCCCATTGAATAGCAGGTAATTTAACCAATATACCCAAGTTGTGCCATGTCAACAAGAGACCTTATACTAAAGACAACAAATCTGATGAATTTGTTATGCTCTAAGCCGAAGGTGTTTTTCAGCCATAAATGAACAAACCAGGCTATTAAATCACATTAATAAGAGCTTTAAAATATAGAGTAAAAGTTGCCCAAAGAAGTAAGCAGTATACAACGTGTAGTTCCAGTTAGATTAAACTCTAATAAGATAAGTGGCTGCTCACATGGCTGGTGACAAAGTGGAAATCCGTGAAACAGGCAACAGTGATAAAAGATCTTAATTTGAGCATCTCCATTCATTCAAACCCTGCTCAGCACAAACTCAGCTTTAGGATATCATCGCCACATAGTGGAAATAAAGAGCAATACAGAACTCAAGAAACATGACTTTTAAATATTGTAAAATGTTCCAGTTAAAACCACTTTTATTAAACCTTTCCTTCATAGTTTATTTAAACTTTGTGTGACACAAAAGAAAACTACAGAAGAAAAAGATGTGAAAGACGGAATGTTTCTTTAACTATTCATTGTGATGTCACTTCCCATTTTTCTGTCATTTGTTACTCAATGGGATTGGGCATTGCAGTGATTACATCTATATAGATACACTTATAATACATACATTTGATATAGTTTCAGCATTGCTGTTACAGTAACTGTTGTTGTGCTGAGTGTCTGTAAACAAATGTTTGCTAAAGATTCATTTTGAAAGTAACGCTGCTTCTGAATCCAGTTTACACAATGTTGTATGAGAAAGCATCAAAACCAGTGATATAGTTAACCAATTTGTGATATTAAGAATGGTTAGATTTACAATGTATGTAACTATATGTGGCCTGCTGGTCAAGTTTTGGTATATTTTTTTCAGATTATTAAACAAAAATAAACTAACACACAAAATATTGCTGTTAGTATTATGGCGATCAACTAGTACACTGACTAGTAACGCTCATTTGAAGTGTTGTGACCCCATTCGGTGGACCAACATATTGAAATGCTGTTGAGCACAAATAAAAGAAAGAAACAGACAGAATGGAGAAAAAACGAAATGCGCAAATCGGCTAACGTTCCACCCAAGCCAGAGTAAAGGCAGCAGTTGAATGAGAGGTCACCAGGAACCAATGTTTCAGAAGTCAACTATGACATCACAGTCCACTGCTTCATTCAAAGTTCCAATGAACAAGTTCAAAGCAAGATCTTGTTGCGGTCTTCTAAAAACCTCGAAAATGACACTTTGTCATCCGAAGTGCTTTTGGACGTTTGTCTAAATGGATTTTACAGGATTTGAGATTTAACCCTGTATATTGCAGCCCTGTCACTAAATTTACTATCAAAAATGTTGGACACATGTTTGTTTGGTCATGCATGCATACAAAATCAAGCAATATTTCTTTTGATCCCTTCTTACCTCTCAATACCATTCATTCATATTCTCAGTCTTTATTTGCACATACACACACTAACAACCTCTCCTCTCCTAATTCAGCTGTGGTGTATGGTAGGTGACTGTTACTGTTGTCTGGATGGTGTTATTGGTTTGTTTTAAGGCATTGGGGCCTCAGCAGCACCCTCCGGAGGAAGTTTTGACCGGCGTGCTCTGAATTTTGACATTCGATTTCTCCTGCCCTCCTGCAGTGGCTCCGGGACCCATTCGCTTCTTGATCTCAGCCGCCATGGTCATGAAGACCTGTTCCACGTTAGTGGAGCTTTTTGCACTTGTCTCTAGGAACGGGATGCCTAAAGGGTCTGCAAACTCCTGAGAAAGAGACAAATTGATTACAAATAGGAGTGACCCAGTGTACATACACTATATTGCCAAAAGTATTCGCTCACCCATCCAAATAATTGAATTCAGGTGTTCCAATCACTTCCATGGCCACAGGTGTATAAAATGAAGCACCTAGGCATGCAGACTGCTTCTACAAACATTTGTGAAAGAATGGGCCGCTCTCAGGAGCTCAGTGAATTCCAGTGTGGTACTGTGATAGGATGCCACCTGTGCAACAAGTCCAGTCGTGAAATTTCCTCGCTACTAAATATTCCACAGTCAACTGTCAGTGGTATTATAACAAAGTGGAAGCGATTGGGAATGACAGCAACTCAGCCACGAAGTGGTAGGCCACGTAAAATGACAGAGCGGGGCCAGCGGATGCTGAGGCGCATAGTGCGCAGAGGTCGCCAACTTTCTGCAGAGTCAATCGCTACAGACCTCCAAAGTTCATGTGGCCTTCAGATTAGCTTAAGAACAGTGCGTAGAGAGCTTCATGGAATGGGTTTCCATGGCCGAGCAGCTGCATCCAAGCCATACATCACCAAGTGCAATGCAAAGCGGCGGATGCAGTGGTGTAAAGCACGCCGCCACTGGACTCTAGAGCAGTGGAGATGCGTTCTCTGGAGTGACGAATCACGCTTCTCCATCTGGCAATGTGATGGACGAGTCTGGGTTTGGCGGTTGCCAGGAGAACGGTACTTGTCTGACTGCATTGTGCCAACTGTGAAGTTTGGTGGAGGGGGGATTATGGTGTGGGGTTGTTTTTCAGGAGCTGGGCTTGGCCCCTTAGTTCCAGTGAAAGGAACTCTGAATGCTTCAGCATACCAAGAGATTTTGGACAATTCCATGCTCCCAACTTTGTGGGAACAGTTTGGGGATGGCCCCTTCCTGTTCCAACATGACTGCGCACCAGTGCACAAAGCAAGGTCCATAAAGATATGGATGAGCGAGTTTGGTGTGGAAGAACTTGACTGGCCTGCACAGAGTCCTGACCTCAACCCGATAGAGCACCTTTGGGATGAATTAGAGCGAAGACTGCGAGCCAGGCCTTCTCGTCCAACATCAGTGTCTCACCTCACAAATGGGCTTCTGGAAGAATGGTCAAAAATTCCCATAAACACACTACTAAACCTTGTGGAAAGCCTTCCCAGAAGAGTTGTAGCTGTTATAGCTGCAAAGGGTGGGTCGACGTCATATTAAACCCTATGGATTAAGAATGGGATGTCACTTAAGTTCATATGCGTCTAAAGGCAGATGAGCGAATACTTTTGGCAATATAGTGTATATGGGGATAAAACAATGGGGAAATAATAATAATTAAAAAAAGGAATACAAATAACATGCATTTTGGGTTCAACTCATCCATCGTTGATAATAAAAAAAAGTCCATAAACATTCAAATATACACAGTTTTAGAAGTATAGCAACCACATGTAAACAATATGTGTGTTAATATGATTTTAGTGGGAGAAAATCACTTACTAACCTTTTCTGTGTAAAGTTATATCCAATTTTACAACTTCATTGCCATGACGACGCAACCCCAGTAAACCCTATAATATCATGTTAACACGTATATTGTTGTCCTGTGGCTATACTTTTGAAACCGTGAGTATTTTAACGTTTGCGGACTGGCCCCATTGACTTCCATTGTAAGTGCCTCACTGAAACCACAATTTGATTTTTTTTTTTTTTTTTGTTGAATAAACAACGAGTTGAAAATATTTTCTGTGGTGATCAACATTATGCCACAAAATGCTGTTGACTGAGCTTAACTTGTCCTGAGCCCAGAATGTTCCTTTAAACAATGTCAACTCTGCATCGCAAAATGTCCTGCTCTGTGTTTTCACATTACTCCATGATTCTCCATGATATGTAAACAGTACAGTAAAAAGACATGTATACTGTCGCGCACCATATCATACCGCCCAGCCCATATCTATATCATATTATATTTGTATTTTCCGTAATAGTTGTGGTAAAAATTCGGCCTATGCGTGTCGGGCAGATTGTGCACCTTTGCTGTCGTGTATGCCACAAGTTTCTTCGTGGTCAGATCACACTTGTTCCCCACCAGGAGTTTATTGACATTTTCACTAGCATAACGACTGATCTCCTGTAGCCACTGTTTGATGTTATTAAAGGACTCCTGGAGAAAAGAAAAACATTTGAAACATACAGTAAAACAATCAAAAAAGACTACGTCCACATTAATCGGATACATTTAAAATCGCCGATTTTCGTTTCTAAACACTCTCCGTCCACAATGCCATTTTCAAACGTTTTCCAAAAGTTGCTTGTCCACACTGAAACGTCTGAAAACGCTTATATCCCCTTACTGCGCATGCAGAAAAAACTAGCATGGTCTGAGCGGGGGCCTGGGTATCTCAGCGAGTATTGACGCTGACTACCACACTTGGAGTCGCCAGTTTGAATCCAGTGTGTGCTGAGTGACTCCAACCAGGTCTCCTAAGCAACCAAATTGGCCCGGTTGCTAGGGAGGGTAGAGTCACATGGGGTAACCTCCTCATGGTTGCTATGTGTTTCTCGCTCTCGGTGGGGCATGTGGTGAATTGTGCGTGGATGCCACGGAGTATAGCGTGAAGCCTCCACACGTGCTAGATCTCCACGGTAACGCGCCCAACAAATCATGTGATAAGATGCGTGGATTGACGGTCTCAGACGCGGAGGCAACTGAGATTCGTCTTCCGCCACCTGGGTTGAGGCGAGTCACTACGCCACCACGAGGACCTACATAGTAGTGGGAATTGGGCATTCCAAATTGGGGAGAAAAGGGGAGAAAAAAAATAATTAAAAAAAGCAGCAGCAGCATGGTCTGAAAAACAATTGTCCTCATGTTCTGTCGCCGAATGGCGTTTTCGAAAAGCTCAATTTTCACTGGACAACAAAGCCATCTTGGTGTGGACGGAAGGCCAAAATTTTGAGAAAAAGATGCATTTTCAAATTTATCCAGATTGCTGTGGACATTGTCAAAGACTTATCATGCAAGTATTGTATTGACAAACAGAACCAGCACTTAACCCTTTACAAAGGGTAACCTGAGCCGTGACTATTCACATTGGTGTTGCCTTGACAACGGAATGTTTGGTCACCTGATCTGTGACATCATAAACAACTATGATCCCGTGGGCTCCTCTGTAATAGCTGGACGTGATGGTGCGGAATCGCTCCTGGCCGGCTGTGTCCCACTGTCAATACAGCAAACGCACATAAACACACACCTTATGACTTTTACAGGAATGTTCTGGGTTCAATAATAATATGAATTGTTTGGTAATGAATAGCATGTCACAGATGCTGTCTGTAGAGCTTAAATCCTTTTAAAACCCGGAACATTCCTTTACATTACCATTTTATGCTCTCAAATACTAGTTTGCTCTTAGCACTTACGATCTGTAATTTGATGGTCTTTCTGTCTAGTTCTATAGTTCTGATTTTGAAGTCCACTCCAATTGTGCTGATGTAGCTCTCTGTGTACGTGTCATCCTGAGGAAGGAAGCATGTGTACGCGATAACAGATAAGATATTCAGTCAATTATGTGAAGCATGTAATGTCTGCACCATTAAACCATCACAAAAATAATTACTGCATTTTTTTAAATTTTATTTATTTATTTTTTTGTCCTCAAATTCACGCCATTGGTCGAGCCAATATAGTTACATCTGGTCCATCACAATTCACTTTGGTGGTGCAGAAATGACACACTTCACCTTTAACATGAAGCTCCTTGACAGTGGAATCACCGAACACATGTGCAATAACTGCCATTATCTAAAGAGTATCTTGATGGCAGGCTAATAACTTACTGCGAAACGTAGCAGAAGGCAGGACTTTCCAACACCCGAGTCTCCAATCAGCAGAAGTTTAAACAGGTAGTCACTACAAAACAACATAAAAGACATTAATATCTTTAGCAGCCATAGCAGGTGCCCTGTAATCATTTCTTGACAGGACAGTATGAATACCACAAGCAGCTGTCATCTGTAATGTTGATGGGCCCTGAGCCATATGTCATATTACGTAATATATGCACATGTCATCATCGCAGCAAAACTCCTAAATGAACATGAGCAGCACTGAACGATGTCTCAGCGTGTTACAGGATGTCACGTGATCCATCATGATTCACTCCATAATAATGAACATGCGCAGGGGTGTAATAGAGTAAACACAATGGGCCTCATTCATGAACATTTCGTAAATATTCAAAACAACTGGGAATAATTTACACGTAAAATAGAGCTCCCTGAAACCTTTCCACCAGATACACGAATGCTTCGTATTCCCCAGATTTGTTAGTAAAACATGTGTATATACAAAAATCAACTATCGGCACCAATTAATCGGTTAAACCGATATATCGGTCTACCTCTAGTAATATCTGTACGTCCATCAAATTACTTTAATTTTCAAATAACTTTTTTATGATATCAATATGATCCAATTATATGATATTAGTTTGACAAGCCAGATTATCATTTAATTTAATAATAAAGATGATCAGCTCTGCTCTGGGAACCAGTTAAGCAGATAATTGCAGTTTATTTCATAACTCGATAACGATGTGGCACTTCAGTGTGTCAAATCCAGAGAAACAGACATAAATATACGCTTATTTGGAAAAATAAATAAATAAATAAATAAATAAATAATTTAAAAAATATGTATATTATTACGTGTTACACATTGTACACAAAATTATTCATGCGTATATAATTTTAGATTTTAGACCAACTACTGCCGGTTAGTTGTTCTGGTTGAACAATCCCATATAGACTATTTGAACAACTTATAACACATGAATAAATACAGATGTACAATAAATGTTGTCGATAATGTTGCATTTGAATCCTGTAAAAGCACGTGACGTGCGCGCTAACGTGTCTGACGTGCGCGCTCATGTGTCTGATGTGTTATCTGCGCTTTTCTTCACCGCAAACTTACTATTCAGGATTCATGATGGACAGCACAAAAAACTCCCAACTGACGAGATTTATCCGTCGTTTTCTTCTCCACGATGAATTCGGTGACTGGTCAAGACTCGTTTGCCGCTGAAATCCTTTATTATTCAGTGATAAAAACAGTCTAGTTGAGGAGAAACGAGCGGAACCGGGATACACGGACACTAATACAAATGGCCACTCGAGTGTGAAGTCTGAACAACACGACACGATGACGTCACAAGCACTGCACCACCCGCCAAAATAAAAGTGACTGGAATCAAATTAATATTTTATATATATACATATAGCTGCTCTGTCATTTTGAAGTCACATTTTGTAACAGAATCACAATGTATAAAGTAACGTATACATTCATATAATTACATTCATATATACATTCGTATAATTTTTGAACACCTTTTGGTCCCTTTTATTCTGCCAGAAAACGAAAAAGTTTATTGAAAGCATGTTTGTTTGGCTTTTAATTAGTTGCCAATCATTCCACTATAAACATGTCTAATAAAGAGAAAGCAAATGCAACAATTTGTGTTGATATTTACTTGTAAAACTTAAAATCGTCTAAAATCAGTTATGTAATGCGTTGACCCGAGCGAATTATTTTTAGACGCAGCACAAAAGGTAAAGCAGCACCTGAACTGTTACAGTGTGTCCTGTAGAGGGCGCTAGAATACACAAACAGGCCGGCCCTTCAGTCTCTCTGTTTTGGACACACTTGAGTGAATGCATGCTTCACATCAATTTACGAAGACATTTTTATAGAAAGTCTTATGATTAAAACATGCTTGAAAGTAGTGAGTGAATGAAAACCAGCGGTTTTCAATTTAAAGCTAAGGACCCCCCAAATATGACAATAACCTTGCAAGGGACCCCCTCCTTAAATATATAAAGGTCGCTGGATATTTTTGTGTATAAAAACAAGATAAAAAAATAAGAAACATTTAAGTCTCTATCTCATTCATTCATTCATTCATTAATTCATTCATCTGTCTCTCTCTGTCTATCTCATTCACTCACTCATCAATCTCTCACTGTCTATCTCATTCATTCATTAATTCATCTATCTCTCTCTGTCTATGTCATTCACTCACTCATCTCTCTCTCTCTGTCTATCTCATTCACTCACTCATCTATCTCTCTCTGTCTCATTCACTCACTCATCTATCTCTCTCTGTCTGTCTCATTCACTCACTCATCTATCTCTCTCTGTCTATCTCATTCACTCACTCATGTATCTCTGTCTATCTCATTCACTCACTCATCTCTCTCTCTGTCTATCTCATTCACTCACTCATCTCTCTCTCTGTCTATCTCATTCACTCACTCATCTCTCTCTCTCTGTCTATCTCATTCACTCACCCGTCTCTCTGTCTATCTCATTCATGCACTCATCTATCTCTCTCTGTCTATCTCATTCACTCACTCATGTATCTCTGTCTATCTCATTCATGCACTCATCTCTCTCTCTATCTCATTCACTCACTCATCTCTCTCTCTCTGTCTATCTCATTCACTCACCCGTCTCTCTGTCTATCTCATTCATGCACTCATCTATCTCTCTCTGTCTATCTCATTCACTCACTCATCTCTCTCTGTCTATCTCATTCACTCACTCATCTCTCTCTCTGTCTATCTCATTCATGCACTCATCTATCTCCCTCTGTCTATCTCATTCACTCACTCATCTCTCTCTGTCTATCTCATTCACTCACTCATCTCTCTCTCTGTCTATCTCATTCATGCACTCATCTATCTCCCTCTGTCTATCTCATTCACTCACTCATCTCTCTCTCTGTCTATCTCATTCATGCACACATCTATCTCCCTCTGTCTACCTCATTCACTCACTCATCTCTATCCCTGTCTATCTCATTCATGTACTCATCTCTCTCTGTCTATCTCATTCACTCACTCATCTCTCTCTGTCTATCTCATTCACTCACTCATCTCTATCTCTGTCTATCTCATTCATGTACTCATCTCTCTCTGTCTATCTCATTCACTCACTCACTCACTCATCTCTATCTCTGTCTATCTCATTCACTCACTCACTCACTCATCTCTATCTCTGTCTATCTCATTCATGTACTCATCTCTCTCTGTCTATCTCATTCACTCACTCACTCACTCATCTCTATCTCTGTCTATCTCATTCACTCACTCACTCACTCATCTCTATCTCTGTCTATCTCATTCATGTACTCATCTCTCTCTGTCTATCTCATTCACTCACTCACTCACTCATCTCTATCTCTGTCTATCTCATTCATGCACACATCTATCTCCCTCTGTCTACCTCATTCACTCACTCATCTCTCTCTCTCTCTCTCTCTCTCTCTCTCGGTCTACCTCACTCACTCACTCATCTCTCTCTCTCTCTCTCTCTCTCTCTCTCTCTCTCTCGGTCTACCTCACTCACTCACTCATCTGTTTATTGTGTTGTCATTGCTCTGGCGTGCTTTAGTAAAGAGTTGATTCTGCTGTATATGTGTACTGTTAATATATTTATCTCCAGCTGAACTAATGTAGTCTGATTCCTTTCCAGTTCTTGCATTCAGATCTCTCATTAACAGTACAGAGCCTAGAGAAACTGAATGCTCTCCGACTGTATTGTTGGTAAGGTGTCCTCATTATTATAGGGGGACTCGTATGGGGGAATATACACTGCACATAGGTAAGTGTCCTCATCTGAACAAGTGACTTCCTTATTAAGTTTCATCCAGATATGTGTTTTCCCTTTTTTATAAGCTGAATATAGTGGAAAAGATGCTCTTTAAACCAAACTATAATTCCTCCTGAATCTCTTCCATTTTTAACATGAGGGTTTATGACTGAATGTATAAATAACTCTCTGTAGTTTGAAGGAGTGTAGGTTTGAGACTCTAAATGACTCCATGTCTCAACTAATATAAATATATCCGAACTATATACAATATTTATAAAATCAGGGTTGGTGCTTTTCTCTCCAAAAGATGAAGAGAACATCCCCTGAATGTTGTAGCATGTTATTTTAAATGAAGACATTGAGAAATCTTCTATTTACCAGAAAGGATAATACAGTATATGATTTTGCAACCCAATATTGTTTTGAAATATAGTGAATCAATTAAAATGCATTACAATTAATAATAATAATAATAATAATAATAATGAAGGAATAAAGAATTTGCTTGACTAAACTCACATTGTAGGTAATTCAGCTAATAGATTGTCACATATCATTTTCAGCATGTTTTTTATCTGGCTGAGGTCACTGGTGTCTGAACTACCTCTACCAGCTACAACAGCGGCACAGCTGTCTGACTGTCTGCTGGGATGCTGTGTGACCCTCTCCTCACTGACAGGACGTGTTCTCTGGGGGCTCCTGTGAGCCGCGTCCTTGATGGATTTTGCAAATAGTCTCATGCCCTCTCGATGAATGTGGAGATGGTCATATAGATGTGCATGAGTGATGCGCTGATGATTTGCTATAAGTACATTTGGCATGAGTGCACACACATCAGTTATCTCTGCATTAATGGCATTGATGATGTTTTGTGGAACATCTCTGCGAGGCAGCAGTGTAGAGATGATGACTCTGGCACTGGGGTAGATCCCTCTAGCTGATTTCACCACATTGATGAGAGCTTTGGCGACGTCCACTCTCCTGGTGCTGAGGTCGTTTGTCCCATTGTGCAGTATAATGTGTGAGGGTGCGCCCAGTTCACTTTCTCTCAGCAGCTTCAAAGCAGAGTGAGAGGTGGGACACCGGAGTTTCCTCACAGTTCTCCCACTCTCTGGTCGAGGTGGTTGCTGTTAGAATCACAGAGGATGACTGTTGTGTTGTGTTGTGTTTCTTTCTTCTTTCTTTCTTTCTTTGTGCTAGTGGACTCTGATCTTGACCTGTCTTTGAACCCCTCTGAATGGAGAGGAAAAGGCTCTTCTTTTATCCAAATGCACGGTCTGGCAAAAACCAAATACTATTAATATGCCTGACAGACAGACAGACAGCGAGACAAATGGTGATAGGACAGATTTGAAAAAAGCTTGAGGATGTTAATCACCGTCTTCCTGTGTATGTCTGGACACATGTCGGTCATTGTTTGTAAAAACAAAAGTTTTTGTTTTTGTCCTGTTTCTGTGGAGACACATCTCAAGACTACAGTATATTCACACGCACTGATGTCTTATCTGCTCTTACACTATATAACCAAACAGAACATGAGAGACCATGAGTGATGATGTCATAACGGGAATTATTTGGCTGACATTGATTCTCTGAAAGTTTGTGTTGATCATAAAATTACTTTTCTATACTTTTTATAAAGAATAGAGGTTTGTTCCGCGTTAAAGTACCTGTGTGTTGTGCAGTCAGGCAGCTGTTTTTGGGGCTTGTGGAATAATGCAGCGATGCTATTAGAGCATCACAGACTGCTCCACTTGCTGCTGCTGGTGTGTGTGTGAGTGAGTGTTTTCTGATAGGGGAAATTAAGGGGCGGGGTTAACCTTTCAAGTTCAGGAGCGGGACAATGTGACTGACGGGTGAGGGAAAGGGATGTCACAAAGTGGCCATATAAAATGTGAATTTGAAGAATTAATGATGTGAGGTTATTCGGGGAGTCTTCCAAACCCACAAACAGTCACACGCTCTTCAGAGGGGACGCTGATATCGGTAAGGATCTTGGCTGGGCTTAGAAATGATTTGTGCAAAGTTAAAATTCAAAGCATTGGCAACTGACTGAACTTGAATTATGTTATTTTTTAATAGTCAAAAAGTTGTTTTAAAATTATTAATGCTATTATCTAAGTGATAGTACTAGAATTTAAGTACCATTCGTTATTTTGAAGTAAAACTTGTTTGAGAAAGTAAAAACTAGTAAAATAAGGTTAAAAGTATCAAATTTGTCATTTTTAGCAGAATTTGTTTAACAAAGGGAAGACAAGTAACATTTTATTTTGTAGATGAATCTGTTTAAAAAAGCATAAACCAGACAAAAATAATTAAAAGTACAGTCATATTATGTAGCAGAATTTGTTTGACAAAGGTAAAACTAAAAAAGGGTAAACCAGGCAAAAAATAAATACACTGAAATAAAAATGAAAATAAAATAAAAACAGAAAACTAGCAAAAAAGTTAAAACTAAAATGACATTTTGTAGATGAATCTGTTTAATAAACTAGCAAAACAAGTTGAAAAGTAAAAAGTACCATTTAAAGGTAATTTGACATTTTGCAGCAGTTTCTTTGTTTGACAAAAGCAAAATAAGAACAAAAAAATGTAAGTAAAATTATGTTATATATTAATTTGTTTGAAAAAGGGTTAATCAGCCAAAAATAAATAATAAATAAAAAGTAAAGGAAATATGACATTTTGCAGCAGTTTCTTTGTTTGACAAAAGCAAAATAAGCTAAAAAAGAAAAAAAAAATAAAAAAGAAAAAAAAAACAGTAAAAAGTAAAATTATATTTTGTAAATGAATCTGTTTGATAAAGAGTAAACAAGCAAAAAAGTAAAAAAAAAAAAAAAAAAAAAAAAAACGTAAAGTACAATTTTATGTTGTAGCAAAATTTGTTTGACTAAGGTAAAAAAAAAAAAAAAAAAAAAAAAAAAAAAAATAAATTGAAGATTAATTTGCTTGAAAAGAGTAAACCAGCCAAAAAACAAATAAATACAAATTTAAAAGTACAATTATATTTTGTAGCAGAATCTAATAAATGATCTTGTTTTTGGTGTCAGTTGCTGATGTATAGGTATGAACATTTATATACAAAGGAAACAGCCCTAAATCACATTATTATATTATCATCATTTTATATACAAGAACAGTTTTATGAAGAAACTCATAAATTATTAACACATAATTACTATTGAGTAACAGTTTGGCAAGTGTTAAACTAATGTGTGATTTGTAGAGGTCAGATGAATATAAAATTGAACTTAATCACCTACAAACACACAAATACACACAATGATTATTCAGATACTGTAGTGTTGTGTTCTTCATTTCAAAACCTCATAGCCTCTCCTTAGAAATAACGAAAGTGAACATGCACATTCACTGGTTTGTCATGTTGTTCTCATGTGTAGATGATGGCCGATCATGACCTGGTTCTGAAATGTTGGGGCACAATGGAAGCCGACTACACCGGCAACGGAGGAGAAGTTCTGAACCGGTCAGTACTGGCTTAATTTAAAATAATAATAAAACATTTTTAAGGGAATTTATTATTTAAATATTCATGTGAACTATCCATTTAAGTTAAGAAAACTGTTGGTTGTAATTGTATGAAGGTTTTTTTGAGAACTGTTTGAGAATGTTTTTTGAGAGTTTGTAAGAACTGGTTCCTGGTCAGGTTTTGCTAATATTCTCACTCTATATTTCACTCTCCAGTTTGTTTAACGAGCACCCGGAAACTCTAAAACTGTTCCCAAAGTTTGTGGACATCGCTCAGGGTGATTTGGCGGGACATCCAGCGGTAGCAGCCCATGGCGCGACGGTGCTGAAGAAGCTAGGCGAGTTGCTAAAGGCCAGAGGTGATCACGCCGAGCTCCTCAAACCACTGGCCAACACCCACGCCAACACACACAAGATCGCCCTCAACAACTTCAGGGTAATGCAACAGGAAACTGCCACCCGATCCGTTCATATTTTCATTGACATGCTTTCCTTCATTCTTGGGCCCTGTTCCAAAACCGAGTGAGCTGACTACATAGCCAGATGCTCTCTAAGGCAGCATCCTAACAATGGAACCTCATAAATGACAGATTTGGAGCGCCCTACATAGGCAGCAACTCCATGCATTGAAGTAGCACTACTCACATGATGCGCACAGGCATCTCAATTCACAATTGGGTCCAAAATAGTCTGACGTTAACATGTTGCTAACATGCATTGTGTCACATACTGAAACGCTCAAAAATTTGCATTATGATAAGTTAGCAGCCCTAGCCAAAACATACTCTAAGCAAGTATGTGGACTCAACTGCTTCTCTCGATTTTGTGTGCCGTTCTGTTCCAAAATGTGTCAGGCCGCTATTCATAACACAATGCAAAGACGCATTGCATTCTCAACGTTGCCACAAGGGGTGCTATAGAGGTATAAGCCTGAGCTGTCCACTTCTAATTCGACTACTGTCATGGCAGAGCATCAGTTTAATGAGAAAGTAAGTTAAAGTCACTATACTTACAGCAACTTAATAATAAAATAACATATCCAGTTAAATGGCACAGACCTTTGAAGGTAACTCTATCGTCCCCTTAAGTATTGAGATTTGTTAATGACACAGTAACGCAAGAACGCACGTTGAGCACGTTCAACCGGATGCATTGGTAATGTGTTGACCAAGCGCTTGCATCTGCGTATGTAACTGGTCCTGCTCGACCCGCTCCGAGTGGGATTCGATCCGGGATCTCCAGCATGGGAGGCGGCATGCTAACGAGGAGGCTGAAGGCTACAGCCTCTAGCATCAGTCGTTAGTGCGCCTCTTGAGGCCAGGGGATTGAGGTTTACACATATTGCACAGCTTTCACGTACCAGCTGGCTCCCGTTACACGTACATATACTTGCATAAAGTATGTTTCTGGCTATAAAATGCTGCAGCTCACTAGGTTTTGGAACAAAGTGTGGATGCCCGATTCCGTCTTGAAGACAGACTCACTTTCATTCTTGCAACTGAATAATAATTCCATTGTAAAATCTTCCTCTTTGTCTCGTTGTCGACAGCTGATCACTGAAGTCATTGTGAAGTTGATGGCGGAGAAGGCGGGTCTTGGTGCTGCCGGTCAGGCCGCTCTGAGAAGCGTGATGGATGTCGTCATCTGCGATATCGACGGATACTACAAAGAAATCGGATTTGCTGGATAAATGACACCAAACCCCGACAATCACAAAATCAGCAATATGTAGTTCATGACACAATGGGAGTATATCATAGGAAAATTGCTTGTCGTGTTATCGCCATTCGCACATAGAAATTTCTGTGCTTATAAATGCAAGCTAATAACATTAAACAATAAAAATGCCTGCATAAATTGTCCACAAAAAACAAATAATCATGTATCATGTATGAAACCGAAATAAGGTTGTATCTACCTTTTTTTAAATGTGCCTGTTTATGGTTTTGAATCAAGTCAGGTTTGGAATGTCATCTGATGTTTGTTTAAACAGTAAGTGAGCCTGGTGATGTCATAATGGTGACTGTGTGTTAGGGTCTCAGGAGGACTTCATTTAAATTGCACTAATGGTGATTATCCATTGAAATTCCCTTTAATTTTCTTTTAAATGAACCAATGTTCTTAATGACTGCTAATCGTAATTCATGTTTCGATGCGCCTTTGAACATGCTTCTCTACTGAAAATTCTGTGCTTGTTTATTTCACTGTTACTAGCATGCATTTCATAATATTCAAGTGAATGACTTTTGTGAAGCAACACTTTTAATAAACATTGCATATACCTGCTGGAAAACAAAATACATTGCAGTTTGTCTTTATTTGCCATTCGTGCATTAAAACCCAAGGACTTATTCACCTTTGTTTTTCACTATTCTTAGAAACTACTCTAGCTGTCATATGATAAGTCAGTTGGTTTCTGTAAAGCATTGGCGCATGAAAAGTGACAGCATTAATAGTGTTTTATTTAGCAAACCTCACAATACCGTTTCCAGGGCATGTGTATGTGTGCGTGTGGCCTACTTTGGTAGAAGGCTTATGGTAATCTAGTCTACAGTCACATAGCTAATAAAGTCATTTGGCCTGACTTGCACACACTCTGTCTGGAACGAGATTTATTTATTTACGCTGGCCTTCAGTGACCCAGTGGAGGAGCTAGGGGTTGGCCAGGGGTGACCATGGCCACCAAGGACCAAAGCCTGGTGACCCCATTGGCTATCCCACTCGCAGCTGCCGTTTTGGTCATTTTTTGTCTTGGGCACAATTGAGTTTTTTAGAGGTGGAACTGTCTCTCTACAACTGCAACACAGGAGACTTAACGTGTGCACACCAAGGTCACTGCACTTCTCCGTCCCGGGTGTCACTGTATTCACGTGCCTCCGCTTTCTACACCACCAACCACCAACCACCATCCAACCACCCCCTTTCACCCTCTGAAAAACTCCTGGCTCCGCCCCGTGGTGATCCCTAAGCATTGTTGTGGACTTTTGCTAAATCCAGACCTCTTTTTATTTTATTTTACTGGTCTTTCTAAGAACTCCTAATCTGTAGAATACCAAACTGTTACATCATCATACTAATTAGCTGTGCTAATCCGCCGTCGTGCACATACTTAAACATAAAGTCTTTCCCAGTTCAGTACTTCATTCCTCCCAAATCTCATTCCGAAAGTCTTATCGGCTGTGTGGACGTGACTGAAACCACAGAGGTGTTGAGAAAGAATGGCTGTATATGTGCTACCGAGCAATGATTTATCACGAGATCAAGCTTTAGTTTATATTCATCCAACTGATGTTTAACGAGCTACTGTGAAGTTTTCCCAACAGGTTTGTCTGGTTGTCACACTAGATGTGACAACAGTCACTGTCACACCCTATTCAGTCTGACACCACTGAACTCTCTCTTTTCCCTCTTCACCCAGACTCTATCTCACTCGGCCTCTCTGTAGTTGCATTTGGTGACACGTAGCCAAGGACAGAGCGTTTAGAGACCTGACTTCACGTCCCAGAGCTCCACGCGCCTCTCTCTTTCAGATATTAGATACGTACAGCTTTGTGAAAAGTGACATATGAAGTGCATCTGTTTGATTTGGTCCTTTGGGTCCATGTGAGCCAAAATTTTCACTCTGTTCCTCACACTATGCTATCTTTTGACATCTAAACACTTTAACTATAGCGCAGATAAGGCGATACGTTTTATAGTTTACATTACACAACCAACTACATTTACGCACATTCAAAATACGGGGTAGCTCAACTAATTTGCATTGCAAACGAGTCTTAAAGAGCACGCGAATCAACAAGTGAGCCGAAAGCATCATAGAAGCACCACAAAATGACGTTGTTGCTAAAAAGTTTCAAAAGTATAGCCACAAAACATAAACAATATGTGTGTTAACATGATTTCAGTGACATAAAATCACTTGAGAACTTTTTCTGTGTAAATTTATAGCCAATTTTACAACTTTGTTGCCATTATGATGTAATGTCAACAAACGCTAAAATGACTGTAAAAATGACCATTTAAACAACTTTACGGCTCAAAGAACACATAAGATTTAACAGAAGAATTAATGTGCTTTTATAAAATAATAAGCTTCACATTTCTGTGTTTAAACCCTCCAAAATTGGCCCCATTAACTTTCATTGTAAGTTTCAGGTGTAACCTCGATTTTTGCTTTTTTTTAAAGAAAAGGAATTATTTTGAGGTTATCAACATTATGCCACAAATGCTGTTGATTGAGCTTAACTTGTAATGAACCCAGAACATTAATTTAAGTCTCCTGAGCCTTTCATCTTGGCGGACTCAGCCTGAGCTCTAGAATCTGAGGATCTCCAACAGTCTGCTAATGGTGGGTTGCTGCATTTCTCGTCCTCAATACGAGCATTGTTCTGCAGCGCTGAAAGAGAGCATCTGGTTTCTAAGATCTTTTGAGCATCTCCTGGGTAAATGTGTGTGAGGGAGCACTATTCTCCAGTGTGTGTGATTTCCAGGGAAGCTCAGTGTTGTCCTGTATTATCTGTGTGAGAGGAAGGGGTAGAGCAGAAAAGAAGAGACATCTTGAGCTCTCTAGAGATTCTGTATAAACACAACTCTGACACGAAACTCAAACACACAAACATCTTAAAATGAAGCCCATCGAATTATAATTATATTATAGTAATCCACCAGGTAAAAAAATCAGAACTTCGATCATTTAGAAAAGTAAGAGCAGGTGCTAAAATTTAATGTGTAGTGTTAGGAGTTTGTTCAGATCATTAATTTTTGCCTGGCCCTAATAAAGTATAAAGTGTCTAAAAGTGAAAGTAGTACATGCAAGACATCCACTCCTGTCCCGCTCTGCCAAACACACAAACACACACACACACAGCATCTGCATTATTCAGTAACAGAATATGAAGTGGGACAAAGGCAGGTCTCTAGAGACATGATTGCTCTGTAGTTGTGATTGTGAGCGACTCTAATGAAAGCCAACAGAGCAGATAATGGAACAATATTACACTAAGGCTTTGAGAATGAGCTAAACTACCATTTCGGTCTATGTTGTGTGACTTAATAAGTATAAAAGATCTAAAACTTGGGCCAGTACATTTAAAGATGTCAAGAAAATTTGCGTAAACACTTGAAAATAATGCGAATGCGGTAATATTTTTGCGAAATGATATTACATGGGTCCATCCACGTATCGTGGCAGTCCACTGTGTGGCGCTAAAAGCGAGTTAAATTGTCCCCTAAACAGAAAAGGTTTTTAAAGTTAATGTCTATCAAGCTTTAAATCAACAAAATCAACCTCCCTACCCTAAACCTTAAACCTAAACCTAACCAATAGTGTTGTAAAAAGCAAATGTGAAATAAAAAATGCAATTGCTGAAGCAACAACATCATTTTGTGGTGCTTCTAGAACACTTTCGGCTCACTTGCTCTTCAGGACTCGAACCTCGCAAGTGCGACGCTCTATCAGTTGAGCTACGTGCAATTTGATCGCACTTGAACAAGCTTGTAAATGTAGATGTAATGCAAACATAAAAACAAGTCATGCGCTTCGATGTCAAGTGTTTCGATGTCATAAGATAGCATTGTGAGAGGAACAGATTGATAAGTATTTATGAACTGATAAACTGCCGTTTTACTCGTGATTTGTGTGAAAGTGAATAAAAGACATTGTTGTTGAAGCGCCTCTAGTGTTCATTTTTGCTGCGATATGTACAAGCAACAATTTCTTATTTTTTTTGCAAAAATATAAGTACAGTAACGTGACTCTATGAGACCAGGCTGAAAAAAGTCATATGGGTTTGGATCAATATGATGTTTTGGGTGAATATACAAATTTTCCATTTTGGTTGAACTATCGCTTTAAATGTAATCTCCGCTTCCCAAAGTTAGTCTAACCACTCTGGTGTATTTGTGGTGCAAGAGGATATCTGGATTTTGACCCCGTACGTGAATGAGGTCAGTCACGAGGGACCGAACGTTAAGGTTGAGAGAGAGAGTGAGAGAGAGATACAGTAGCCCAGGTAGGATGCTAGTAAGCCTTCTCATCATTTCTTTGCAAAGAATGCCCATTATTCAAGATTCAGGTTACAGATAGGATTGGTTTGCAACAGGTGAGGTTGTCATGGAAACACAAAAGAGGAAAAGATTGGGTGGGGGGGCTGCAGAGTGCATTTGAGGACAAGGTTACTACAGTGCACCACATTTAGATGCTTTTTACATTTGGCCGCTTCATGTGTTTTTATGGATCAGATAGCTATCCAAATGTAAATGCTCTAAAAGACGTATTCGAGATAACAATCCAAGCACTCAGGATGTGGTTTGAGATTCAAACAGTCTTATTTAATAAAGATATTTTCACCCAATGTATATCTTTGCTATACACTTATATTTACATCAAATTCAAAATATGTAACGCACACACAAACTGGATGTTGCATGGATTGCATAATAATGCTTTACATTAACAATCCATTTGTTAAGGGTTAATAAAGGGGGTCATTAATGACTAATAGCTCATTTATAAAGGCATTATAAATAATTTATATGTGGTTATAACAATAGCAATAAAAAGGCACAACTTCAGATAGTGAATCATTTTATCATGTTATAAATGCTTAATAACACTTATTCAACAACAGTTACTTAGACATGTGTGAAGCATTCATTAAGGAGTTGCCAACAGTACAAACCTCTACATAAAGTTTGGTGTGGTTTAATGGTCATCAAGATTTACATGATAACTGCTGTGAATAAGCATGAAGACCTGAAAAGTGTTTTTGCAGAGGACTTAACTAGGTAACTAGAACTAGGTAAGTTGGCACTCCATGCACTTGCAGGAAAGTGACAACACAAGGAAGTCAAGCCATTACAGTAATGGATATAAATACAAATCATAGCAAAATAACATAATCCCACTTCTTAATCTCACAGTAATAGCCTATTTTAGTATAAGTATGGACAAGTGTATTCATTAAGCATTTATAACATGTACGTTAAAATGGCTCACAACCAGTGTTGGGTGTAATCATATTATAAAGTAATTAGCTATTGTAATCAGAATGAGCTTTATTGCCAAGTATGCTTACACGTACATGGAATTGGTCTTGGTGACAGAAGCTTCCAGTGCACAAACAATACAACAACAAGACAGAGATAATAATAAAAATATAGAATAAAAATAAAAAGCGAATAGAAAATATAAGTATATATAGAAATACAAAATAAGACAAAAATATATATATACGTATGTACAAATACAAATCTGTTATTTACAGTGCAAGGGAATGTAATGGCAGAAGAGGTTGGATGTGTTGGATAAATATAAACAGACTAAGCTGTGTATTGCACATTAATTATTGCTCAATGGGGCAGTTTGAACTGTTCATGAGATTGATAGCCTGAGGGAAAAAACTGTTCCTGTGCCTGACGGTTCTGGTGTTCAGAGCTCTGAAGCGTCGGCCAGAAGGCAACAGTTCAAAAAGGTAGTGGGCAGGGTAAGTGGGGTCCAGAGTGATTTTTCCAGCCTTTTTCCTCACTCTGGAAGTGTATAGTTCTTGAAGGGGGGGCAGGGGGCAACCAATAATCCTCTCAGCAGTCCGAACTGTCCTTTGTAGTCTTCTGATATCTGATTTTGTACAGTTATTGAAGTGCAGAGGACAGACTCAATGACCACTGAGTAGAACTGTATCAGCAGTGCCTGTGGCAGGTTGAACTTCCTCAGCTGGTGAAGGAAGTACAACCTCTGCTGGACCTTTTTCACAATGGAGTCAATGTGGGTCTCCCAGTTCAGGTCCTGTGAGATGGTAGTGCCCAGGAACCTGAATGACTCCACTTTTGCCACAGTGCTGTTTAGAATGGTGAGGGGGGACAGTGTTGGGGTGTTCCTCCTAAAGTCCACAATCATCTCCACCGTTTTGAGCGTGTTCAGCTCAAGGTTGTTTTGACTGCACCAGTGAGCCAGCTGTTTAACCTCCCTTCCGTATGCAGACTCATCGTCATCTCAGATGAGGCCGATGACAGTGGTGACATCTGCAAACTTCAGGAACTTGACAGAGGGGTCCTTGGTGATGCAGGCATTGGTGTAGAGGGAGAAGAGTAGTGGGGAGAGCACACATCCCTGGGGGGCACCAGTGCTGACTGTACAGATCACTGGTAATCGTATGACTTTTTAAGTAAAAATGTAGTGTAACACATTACTACATAATTAGATTTCAGTTACTGACTTTCAATTATGCTAAATTACCTTTAAGTTCATTACTTAGGTTACACATATTTCTATAGATTACTTTTAAAATATGAATTATGTTCAATGAGCAAATATAGACATCATTTAGATTTAGAAAGTAACTTAAAAGTCATTTGTAATAATATTACTCTTGTCATGAAATAATCACTAGAGTAATCTGATTACAATTTTGGTGAGGTCATTTGCAATTTGTAGTGGATTACAATTTTTTTTTTTTTACTTCCCCAATTCTGCTCACTACTTGGTAAATATTGAATGACAATCACCCTTTTTATTCATGCTGTTATAACCGCATATCAATGATTTACATTTTTCAGTGACAGCACTTAACAGGGAGGTGCTGCAACACCGACAGTTCCCGCGGCTATGGGATGATGATTAATGCAGAAAACTAAGTTACAGCATGTGTTAATATAATGTCAGATGTTTTGCACTAGTCTACTTGTTAAAAACTGTGGCTGCATACGGTGGCCACATAAACTTTAAGCTAACATTATGTAAAATTAAGATCCTTTACCTCCTCTGCCTCACTGTTTCCTGTTGAATGCACACAGTGTAATTGTGTCTTTGGGCACTAATCTTTACAGCCCCACCAGACATTGTCTTATATTGGGAAATGCAATATGAAAATCCAATTACAGATCAAGCAGAAAAGTGTAAATACATGGTTAAAACAAAGGTAAAACTGATCATTAATGATGATTCGATTAGATTTGAGAGTGAATAACAACTTTACTAAACCTCTAGTTACAGTCGGTTTATAATACAAAGTCATGCGTTTTAAAATATTTGGACTCTGTTGTGGCCTTCTTAACACTTTTGGGAATTTTATTAGCCTAAACCTGAATGTGATTCACCTCTACTGTCATTGTATTGAATTTAGCCACTGAAGCGTTCTCAAATCAGGTTGTGCACAAACTTGTGCATGCCAGCATTCTGAAAGTCACTCAAATTGGTTCTCTAATCAAATAAACAGTATTTTCAATGGAACGAAAAATGTAAAATAAAAGCATTTTAACATATGTACTCAAACTCAATACTGTACAGACTAGACTAAAAATACATCTAACCACAAATTCAGCTTTAAAAATAAATCCAAACATATAAAAATGTATAACAAAAACACAGTACACTCATCTGGCAAAAAAAAAAAAAAAAATTATAATAATAATTACATTATATATATATACACACAAATTCAATATTTTCCTTTTCTTTAGGATTTAATAGTGGTGTTAAGAACAATACATTGCCTACCCAATGGCTCCCCCTGCTGTTTTGGAGAACACACACACGCACACACACAAACCCACTCACTCACACGCTCACACTCACACACGCTAGATATGCCCCACTGCAAAATTAATGGACCACCAATTTTAAAAATATTATGCAATGCGTAACTTTGCGAGCCCATGAGAATTTTTGATGTTCAAAGGACTGTAACTCAGTTTGATACTAACAGAGTTCTTAATGCAAAACTAATTCATCTACGTCTTGCAGTTGAAAGTCATTCCTCATCAAGGTCATCAGAGGTCACAGAGCAGCGGGTCAGAGTGGACAGATAAAGGGCAGTGGTTGCTGTGGGTGACATTCCCGCAGACACCTTCAAAATGCTGAGGAGTCGCACAGCTGCGGCATTCACGCCATCTGCTGTCTGTGTGTGTGTGTAACAGAGAGAGACAAATTTAAATCAGTGGTCACAATTTCATAGTAAGGTGGGATGTGTGTGTGTCTTTTACCTTGTGTTCAGCACAGAGAACAGGACAGTGATGTACAGCAGCCAGTTTTCTGATGTTGACCAACCGCTCATGAGTGTGAGAACCACATCGAGCTGCAAACACACACATAGACTTCTATTGTTTCTATATCAAGAGAATTATAAAGACTACAGACTAACTGTAAACCAAACCCTAAAGAAAACTTCTGGCATTTTAAGAAGAAAAGCAAACACAAAACAGCACTAACTTACCATCGGTTACCAGGAAACACACCTTCCCCAGGAAACAGTCAGAGTGCAGATGATTCAGACAGCTCTCTACGGACTGAACACTACAAACAGAGACATGTACAATTAGAGTTTGACAACTGAGTGTATTTTATGCACTGAGCGAGTCATTGAATCATAGATTCGAAAAATGCATTAAAAAGCACAGAGTCCCCTATGACCAAAACAAGTCGTCTTATTCCTTATTCAAATTTGCATGTCTTCAAATCAACTAAAAATACATAAAAACATTTCCAGCCCCTTTATTTCCGTGTTGTGAACGACATGCCGCCTCTCGTTCAGATGAGAGATATGTACGAGTCAGTCAGTGGAAGTGAACAAATATGATTCATCCCGAAACACAAATGAAACACCACTATTGTACCTGCGCTCTGATTGGAGATTGACTATAAACACTATTAAGTCAATCCGCGGTCGGGTTCCTTTGTTCTCAATGGGCAGAGGAAGCTTTCTGGATAGTCGTCTGAAAAACATCAGAAATATTGATTACACATGATAACAAACAGTAAATACAGTCATATCATATCAAGCCACAACCTCAATGATGAGACTTTTTTTGTTGTTTTTTTTTACAATAAACAGTGCTTTTGATATGATTTTTTTTAATCTATACATTAAATGTGCTGCAAGCAATTTTTGCCATTCTGGAACTTCCACAAGACTGATCTGTAGAATCAGAAACACCCCCTCTTTCCAAAACCCCGCCCTTCACAGACACAGCAGTGTGTCTTCTAACTAATATTAAGCCACAAAATAACTCAATTAAACCACAACATAATAAAAATGAAGCCACAGTACAATGTAAACAGGCAATATTTCATTGTGTTCTAGTTTAATTACGTTGTTTTCAGCTTCTTCTTCTTTCTTTTTTTTTTGCTTTGCTAATTGTGTTGAGCACTCCTGGGCCACCGTAGATGCTCAATTACAGAGAATATCTTTCTATCATAGCTCTTTAGTACTTTACTTACACATTGACGTTGAACTCTTTCTCATATTGCACTATGGCGTTGGCCAGTTTGGACTGCAGCTGCTCTTCATTTTCAACCAACTACAAAACAACAACAACAACAACAAAAAAAGATAGAATTTTAAAAACACAATCTTTATGTAGTCTGACATCACTAGCGTCAGCTATGCGCGCGATACTCACAAGAATAGTGGCGGTGTTCAGCTCAGGCACTTTACTGTACGGTGTCAATAACGCCATGGAGATCTGTTTAAGTTTGTGTACACCACACGTTTATAGTTATTTATTTATTAGTGTGCAGATACAGCAGCAACAGCTCCGGATTCACACGTCGCTTCGCTTCTTCCTCGCGCGTCTTTTCAAAGTGCACGCGCATGACGTCACCGCGCCGACACAGCGCGCGCGTTCAGGAATACACACAAATAATTACAGGGCTTACAATTCTTTATAAATAATTATTTTGTAAGGAACAGACCATTTGTTTTCCATCTCTCCCTTTTTTAATTTTGCAACTTCAACTATCAAACGTTTATAAAAAGCACCCAAAATAATATTTTATGTCACTATTGCAATGTAATACCAAAGACTGTTAAGCCTGAGAAAAACCACTTGTGTTAAATTTAATGGGAGAAATTGGAACGCCCAATATGGCGGGTGGATAAAAGCAAGTCCCGCCTTACAGGTAAAAAAAAAAAAAGAAAAAAAGCCATTCACCTTTAAGATACAGACATCGTCTGTCAGTCAACTCGGGGAACACGCATGCGCAGTAGCTTGCCCAGTCTGAAAAATAGCGTTTTTTTTTAGCGTGATTTGTGCTAAAGATGCACAAGTTATGATAACATTGTTATCAGATTTTACGGCTGATTTCAGATATGTTCTTTGATCGTAATCTTGCCCAGCTGTTTTGGAGATTTCGCTCTTTCCCCATTCAAGTAGATAGGAGCTGCACTTCTATGCTGCTTGTAACCATAGAAAACAGCTGCCCGAGTGAGTTTCAAAGATGGCCGTCGAGTGGACTTTACTTTTAAAACTAAGATCTTAATAAGGGTTTTAAAATGAGCAACTGTTTTTTTTTTTTTTTTACAATTTCTATTCTAGTGTCTATATCAATTCTAACAATGCGCAAATCTAAAAGTGTATGGGTAAAGGTACAATACAGTACATTTGTATTTTTTTTTATTTTATTGAGTATTATTTTGATTTGAGGAAAAGGCTAGGCTTTTCACCTGTAGTACCTCTAATTGAACTCTCTCCTTTTCTAGATCATTTTACTAAAAACTGCTGCCTTGCAAACACTGGTATTTTCTTCAAGGCATGAAACTCTAGTATTAACATTCATTTTATGAGTGCATTATCTGTTCAATCTGACATTAAAGAAAAGTTCAAAACACTTTTTTTTTTAAACAATGAAAGCAACGAATTTATTGTTTCATAGAGTAGGCAAGTTGAAGTTTCCAGAAAACTTCTCAACACAGCAAAAAGAAAGAGTGATTAAAAAGGGGAAAGAAACTTCACACACATAATGGTACCATGAAAGCCAGATTGCTCATAACGTAAGCCAAGCTACAAACGTGCACGCTTCTGTGTGGTGGTTTGGTTTGTGTGTAAAGTCACATTTTTATCTAGTTTACTGCTCAGATCAGCTCCGAGTTTAATCCATATCAAATGAAAGCAGGGAAAAATTAGAGAAAAAAAAAAAGAATATCCATATCAAAAAGGTCAATTTTAGGAAATGTAATTCTTAAAAACAAAAGATAAACAGAGGAGCCAGCTTAAAAAGCTAGAAAATGTCTCTTGACGGTGGTTTAGTTATTCCGGCAAGTATCCACTTCCTTTTCGCGACAAAAATAAACTACTTCTAAATTCACTCTTTCTGCTTGCTGTACTTTCACCTGTCATTAGTTTGGTTTGCCCATCAATCTGGACCATCTTGAGCAATCCAATGGGCACCATTTCACTAAACACAAGCAGAAATGTTTTAAACCATTCATAAAAATCGTACTTAAATTGGCACGTTGTATTCAATGGCACAATTTACGTACGATTGGATTTATGAACGATTTACACAAATTATTTCTGCTTGCGTTTAATGAATTAGGCCCAATTGATCTTATTCACAAAATGTGTCTAAATCATGCATAAAGCCATTTTATGTAAATTGTGACATTTAATTCAATGTGAAAATGTACATACGTATGGATTTATGAATGATTTATACACATGTGTGTGTAAATGTCTACTCAACATGTCTAACTGTTGTATTTTTGTCTTGTCTCTGTATCTCAAATAAACTTTATGCTGGTCTCACACACTCATACACACACACAATCTGAAAACTGTGACTGGCTTCCTCTCTGTAGCCGTCTGGCTTCCACTGATGCACAAATAACCGGGTGGTAAGATACACACTCGTGCTCTCTCTCTCACACAGCTCAGATCAGTCCAGAAACTCTTCTGTGAACAGACTGATGGTGTGATGTGTCACTGATATCCAGTTACTGACTGATCAATGTTGGCTGTAAGAGACAGAACAGGGAACAGTGGCTACAGTATGTAAAGTATCTCTCATTGTGTTCTAGATCTCTCCTGACTCTCTCTCCTCTGAACTGGAGCGCTGCTCTCTCTCCAGCGAGACGGACCTCTCTCGCTCTCTCATTTGGCTCATGTCGGGGGTGGAGGGGGATATCTCTCTCTCCATCTCCCTCCGTCCGTTATCTCTCCATCTCTCTTCTGGTGCGTTCTCCCTCCATCTCTCCTGAGGCAGAGAAGGCTCTTGATCTCTGGTGTGTGAAGACCTGAAAGACGAGTGAAACTGAGAATGAGTGTCTGTGCGGAGAGGAAAGATGCATTTCCCCCCTAAATTCTATGTAGTGATACTATTTATTTAATTTAAAATTATATATATATATATATATAAAATTACACTGTACATATATATTTTTTATTAATTTAAATTTACAGTAATAGTGAATGCTTATCTCTCAAGTGGAGAGATTAGTCAAGAAGGAATATTATAAAATGTATTTTTTTTTTTTTTTTGTAATTAAATACATTTATAATTACCATTTTAATTTATAATATTTTTTATTTATTCAGGCCCAAACGTTAAAATAAATTACCAAAAATAATATTTATTTTTATAAGAATTCTCTCTCTCTCTCTTTATATATATGAAAAAAACAAATTATTTTAATTATTTAAGTGAATTATTTTTCTGTTATCTAAAATGTGTGTAAAGACCTTAAAAAAAAGAAAAAGCATGAGTGAATGAACTCATGTGAGATGAGTCAGAGAAGTAATTTTTTTATTTTATTATTTAGTATTTTTTTATTTGATCTGGTCCAAATGTTAAAACACAAAATTATTTAAAATAATATATTTGTTTTATAACTTTTAAACAAAAATAAAAAAATAAAAACAATAATTAAAAAGAACAATAACAGTGAATTATTTTTCAGTTTTATCTAAAATACATGTAAAGATCTAAAGAAAAGGACCTAAAAGAGCACAATTGAATGTGAAGTGATTACGCAGAGAAGGAACTTTATAATATTTATTAAATAGTAATTAAATAGATTTGATTAACATTTTAATATTTTATTTTTTTAATTTTTATTAGATTTTTTAAGCTAAATTTTTTTTCTTTATAAATGTATAATAAAAAAGTACACACACATGTATATAAATGATACATTTAAAAAAATATATATTTTTTTTCAATAATTTAACAGTAACAGTGATTTATTTTCATTTGATCTAAAATGTGTGTAAAAGACCTGAAAGAGCACGACTGAATGCTCATCTCTCATGTGAAGGAATTTCATTATACATGTTTTTTTCTCTAATTAAATCATTTAATATGTCATTTTTGTTTCATTTGATATGGCTATAACATGTGAATGAATGAGCCATGTTTGAAGCTGTCCAAAAAACACACACACAAACGCACACACACGCGCACACGCAAACCTTCTACAAATCTGACGTCAATGTGCAAAATTGACTGCAAACCGCCGACAGTTTTGCTAATGAAATACATTACTTGGATATTGATTTGTTTGTGATTCATATTATAAATGTTATGTTGCTGTGGCCGCCATTACAACTCTTTCACCAAGTTAAGAGCAAACCCCACTTAACCAAGGGCTCTCGTGGTTTACTACTTTAATATGAAGAGTAAATAAATAGCAGATCTCAAATCAAACTGAAGTTGTTGCGGTACCTCTTCCTTTTGCTCCTGTGTGAGTGAGAGCGAGAGCGATGCCGATCTTTGTGTCTGTGTTTCCTCTCTCTCTCCCTCTCTCCATCCTCGCGGTGTCGACGAGAGCGATGAGACGATGAGCTGCCTACATCCCTGAGACAGACAGACAGAGAGACACTCAGCAGGCATGTACCCATATGTCAGTGATACACATGTTAGATATAAAGATGATGCTCACCGATAGCGGTCACCACTTCTAGATCTTGACCTAAGAAACAAGAGAAGAGAAACGTACAGGATAAGAGGATAAAATAATGTGATGAGACCACATATACATATATACGTTAATTGAATATTTTCAATATTTTCTCAATTTTGTGACAAATGAAAAAGCTCCATCATGAAAACTGCAACGATGTGAATGGGCTTTAAGTTTCAGTCCAGTAAGTTTTCTAAAGGCTGTGCTGCTGGCTAGTTTCACGACAAATGTAAGGGTTATGAAGAGAGAAATTATATGATTCACTTCTGTGAATGAATGGTTAAAAACTGCCGCTTCATTGAATTAGCTCCAAACTCTGATACAACGAGTAGCTCATCACTCTAAATTGTTCATAGAAGTCTGTTTCAATGAAAAATAAATGTAGGTAAATATTGTGGTTTATTACCATGTACATATGATTATTAAATATCTTTGTGTTCATGGGAAAACATGCCTTGACCAACGAGATTTTTACTGTGTTTTAGTTCCTGCATTAAAAATGTTAAATCTACTTCTCAACAATGGCTGTTAGATCCAAATTAGCTGCTCTGAAATGGGTCAAAATTAAACTTTTGACCCCTTATAGAGCAAATCCCTCATTAGACTTCAACTCTGAACAGAAGTGGGTGAATGAATGATTATAAAATACAATAACTGACCTCCTGCGTTCTCTCTCTCTCTCCCTCTCTCTCTCTCTTTCTCTCTCGCGCTCTCTCTCCCTCTCTCTTTCTCTCTCTCTCTCCATCTCCCACTCTCTTGCTCCCTCCTCTTCTTTGTCCCGTTCCTCTCTTCTTTTCATCCGCATGCGCTCCTGTTTCTCCGTCACGGCTTTCTGGAAATCAATGCAGTCCAACAGTGAGAAGCCGAATGAGAGAGGGCTGAAGGTGTTCATGTGTTATGCATGTATGCTGGGATCATCTTACCCTCAGTTTTTCAAGTTTTTCACGGATTTCGATGAAACCTAGATGCAATTTCCCCCCGAAGTGGTCTGCTAGGCGGCGGTCGTTGTCGTGGAGACCGAGGTAGGCGGAGCAAACCTCACACACGCGCAGCTTCTGCTGCTGGAAGCTGGAGGCAGGCATAGAGTTGCGGTAGATGTCCTACACACAGTGTTCAGGTGATTTAATATACATATAGTATACATATTTAATATACATGTATATTGTATACTTTAAAATTCTATATTCAGTTTTTTCTTTTAATAAATTTGCAGTTATCAAAAATCTGGTTTTTGCTTTGTCATTATGGGGTATGGAGAGCAGATTGGTGTGAAAAAAATTAATAAAAACCTTTTAGTATAAGGCTGCAATATAAAATTTGAAAAAAAAAAAATGAAGCGGTCTGAATACTTTATGAATGCACTGTTCATATAAAATCAATGTAAAAAAATTTGTTTTTATTAAATAGTCATATATACATATTTATATACTATATAATGTTATATAGTTATATAAATAGAATTAACATATAAATGTAATGATTATATTTAGATGTATATTAAATATGTACATTACAATTATATTACATACAGTATATAAATACTTATATACAGTATACACAAATAAAAATTATATATATATATATATATATACACACACACACACACAGCTAAAGTCAGAAGTTTACATACACCTTAGCCAAATACATTTAAACTCAGTTTTTCACAATTCCTGACATTTAATTGTAGAAAACATTCCCTGTCTTAGGTCAGTTAGGATCACTATTTTAAGAATGTGAAATGTCAGAATAATAGTAGAGAGAATGATTTATTTCAGCTTTTATTTCTTTCATCACATTCCCAGTGGGTCAGAAGTTTACATACACTTTGTTAGTATTTGGTAGCATTGTCTTTAAATTGTTTAACTTGGGTCAAACATTTTGGGTATCCTTCCACAAGCTTCTCACAATAAGATGCTGGAATTTTGTCCCATTCCTCCAGACAGAACTGGTGTAACTGAGTCAGGTTTGTAGGCCTCCTTGCTCGCACATGCTTTTTCAGTTCTGCCCACAAATTTTCTATCAGATTGTGGTCAGGACTTTGTGATGGCCACTCCAATATCTTGACTTTGTTGACCTTAAGCCATTTTGCCACAACTTTGGAGGTATGCTTGGGGTCATTGTCCATTTGGAAGACCCATTTTCGACTGAGCTTTAACTTCCTGGCTGATGTCTTGAGATGTTGCTTCAATATATCCACATAATTTTCCTTCCTCATGATGTCATCTATTTTGTGAAGTGCACCAGTCCCTCCTGCAGCAAATCACCCCCACAACATGATGCTGCCACCCCCATGCTTCACGGTTGGGATGGTGTTCTTCAGCTTGCAAGCCTCACTCTTTTTCCTCCAAACATAATGAAGGTCATTATGGCCAAACAGTTCAATTTTTGTTTCATCAGACCAGAGGACATTTCTCCAAAAAGTAAGATCTTTGTCCCCATGTGCACTTGCAAACTGTAGTCTGGCTTTTTTATGGTGGTTTTGGAGCAGTGGCTTCTTCCTTGCTGAGCAGCCTTTCATGTTATGTCGATATAGGACTTGTTTTACTGTGGATATAGATACTTGTCTACCTGTTTCCTCCAGCATCTTCACAAGGTTCTTTGCTGTTGTTCTGGGATTAATTTGCACTTTTCGCACCAAACTACGTTCATCTCTAGGAGACAGAATGCGTCTCATTCCTGAGCGGTATGATGGCTGTGTGGTCCCATGGTGTTTATACTTGCGTACTATTGTTTGTACAGATGAATGTGGTACCTTCAGGCATTTGGAAATTGCTCCCAAGGATGAACCAGACTTGTGGAGGTCCACAATTTGTTTTTCTGAGGTCTTGGCTAATTTTTTTGATTTTCCCATAATGTCAAGTAAAGAGGCACAGAGTTTGAAGGTAGGTCTTAAAATACATCCACAGGTACACCTCCAATTCAGTACACCTCCTATCAGAAGCTAACTGGCTGTCTAAAGGCTTGACATCATTTTCTGGAATTTTCCAAGCTGCTTAAAGGCACAGGTAACTTAGTGTATGTAAACTTCTGACCCACTGGAATTGTGATATAGTCAATTAAAAGTGAAACAATCAGTCTGTAAACAATTGTTGGAAACATTACTCGTGTCATAAACAAAGTAGATGTCCTAAATGACTTGCCAAAACTATAGTTTGCTTATATTAAATCTGTGGAGTGGTTAAAAAATTAGTTTTAATGACTTCAACTTTATATAGTTATATATGAATATAATAATTAATATATAAATATAATAATTACATGTATATGTATATTAAATATGTACATTACAATTATATTATATATAGTATATAAATACTTATATAAAGGCTGGTGGAGAGCATGCCAAGACGCATGAAAACCGTGATTGAAAATCAGGGTTATTCCACCAAATATTGATTTCTGAACTCTTCCTAAGTTAAACATTAGTATTGTGTTGTTTATAAATGAATATGAACTTGTTTTCTTCACATTATTCGAGGTCTGAAAACAGCATCTTTTTTGTTACTTTTGACCAGTTGTCATTTTCTGCAAATAAATGCTCTAAATAACAGTAATTTTATTTTGAATTTGGAAATGTTGTCAGTACTTTATAGAATTAAACAAAAATGTTCATTTTACTCAAAAACATACCTACAAATAGTAAATCCAGAGAAACTGATAATTTGAAGTGGTCTATTAATTTTTTCTAGAGCTGTGTGTGTGTGTGTGTGTGTGTGTGTGTGTGTGTGTGTATATATATATATATATATATATATATATATATTAATATAATTATTAATATATATGATAATTACATTTATATGTATATTAAATATGTACATTATATTTATATCGTATGTAATAGTATATTATACAGTATGTAAACAAAAATATATATGTATCTATGATTTATATATATATAATTATGTTATATATACTGTATATATAAATATATTTTAAATTATATATACAGTATATATATATATATATATATATAGTTACAGGACTGCTGGTCTGTGGAAACCCTGGCCTCTGTGACCTCACACTGACCTCTGCCTCTCTCTTTAGGATGCGTGTTTTCTCCACCTTCTCCAGCACCTGTTGAGCCTCCTCAACATTCCCCTCTCCACCCAACTGCTCCGCACGCGCCAGTAGCTTCCCGATCTCCTCGTTCAGCTCGTGCACACGCTCTGCCTGCAAAAAACACACACAGGCTCGGCTTAGCCAATCAAAGCCTTAAAGGTACAGTATCAAAAAATTAAGGGTAAAAGAGGAGGAAAATGTTCATGTAAAATTGTTTGTGAAGCAAGACCCTTCCACTAACATTAAAAGGATATGGCGACTTATGTGTGCTGAAGGGTGCCGACTGACTGAATTTGCCTACTTGCTACTTTCTGGAAAGCAGGTGTGTGAAACTTCACTGTGAAAATAATCTATAACTGAATCTTGTGTTGCAGAGAAGTAAGCGAGTGACAGTGGTGCAGGTGTCCCCCCACAGATATAACTGATGAGAGATTGGAGGATCTTTACCTTTGCAGCGACCTCAGCGCTGATCTCTTCCTGCGTTTCAGCCAGTCGTTTTTTGGCCAGTTCTGTTCTTCTGTCGCAATCTGCGATGAAAGACTGCAGATGCTCCACAGCCTGAGAAGACAGTCAGCCACGATCAAAACATGCATGGTGCGATTCAATATTTCTGCATAGAAAACTAGCATTGTCAAGCAATTATTCATTGAGATACAGGTCTGACCTCAGATCCAATCTTGCCTTTCACCTCCTATCAATCTCTATTACATTGGCAGGATTGAACCGATTCTAGATCAGCAGTCTGACATGCGGATCGTGAAGCGTTCATACTCACATCTAGTTCAAAGAAATACTCCTGCTGTTTAGCGGCGATCTCGTAGTCTGCCCTCAGAGCGAGATCATGAATTTTAACACACTCCCCCAAATCCATGCGCTGCACAAACACAAACACGAACTGGATTAGAGACATCAGGCATCATTTTCTCATCATGTGACTGAAATAACAGAGGTAATAAATATCATATACTGCTGCAATAATCAAACAATTTTGGCAGTTAAGTAATAACCAAAGAGATGATTGTGTGAACTTTTACACACAGTATTTAAGAGCGTTTATATACACACTTACAGTTCCAGACAGAATGTCATTTGGACAGGATTCCAGCAGATGACTCTTACAAACACGCTCGTCTGTAAATTTGATCCTCTGTCTCATTGTGTCTCCTGAGAGGAACAGAATCAAAGTTATACCAAACTAATAACGATTATCATGAAGTCAGATCAAATCACGATTCTCACCATGTCAACCAAATTACAGGAATTATGATTCTCAAAACAATTAATGAGAATCCTAATTCTTATCAAGTTGTAAGTGACAACCAAATCATGAGAAACTTCAAATAACAATTCTTCAAGGAATATTCCTGCTCAGTCGACAGCATTTGTGGCATAATACAGATTACAACAAAAATATATTTTGACTCGCCCCTCCTTTTCTTAAAACGTAAAAAGCACAAATCTGTGTTATACTGAGGCACTTACATTGGAGGTGAAAGGGGGCCAATCCGTAAACATTAAAATACTCACAAGATGTAAACATGACTTTGCGGTTTATTGTGCAACCTTCGGGACATTTTTGTCTTTTTTATTTTTGTTTCTTCTATCATTTTGGCTGTGTTAATGCCAACAGCATAAATTTTGATATTTCAACCTTAGTTCCTATAATACATCTATAATACACTGTGTACACAAAATAGTTACACTCAGGACCTTCAGGACAAAAATGTTCCCATTAAAACCCATTAAAACTGCAATATTTGATCCCAGTGCCATTAAAGCATCAAATCATGAATTCTGTGATATTATGCTTTCATTCTGGAGCCCTGGCTTCAAAATTGACATTTTTAATATTTTCCACCAGCACCAGATGGTGCCATTTTTCTCATGTTTAGCCTATGGAGCAAATACAAGCTTTTCCCCTATTTTCAGTTTGCTGTGTTATAGAGCACTGCAGGTCAACTGAATAAATGATGCAGCTAAAATTGTGTGGGTGTGTTGGTATGGATGTCAGAGTGTGTTTTGAGAAATGTGTGTAAAAATCAACAGAAGCACTATGTAAACAAACTGCCATTTAAAGGGTTAAAATCCTGAAATTGAATGAATATTTGGTAGTTATCATCAGGACTGATGTCAGTGGAAGTTGAAAATAATATTAATATATAATATTATTATGATAGTTTTTTTGACGTGGACATTTCTGTCATCAAAAGGACCTCTGAGTAACTTTTTTAAATTGATGCACAAGGGTTAACCTTTTCTGTATACATTTATATCCGGTTTTACGCTACAACGACTGTAAAAATATGATTTAAACAACTTTACAGCTCAAATAATACACAAGTTTTAACCAAAGAATAAATGTAAGTGTTTTTGTAAAAGTTTAAGCTTCACATTTTTGCCTTTAAACCCTCCAAAAATTGGCCCCCATTCACTTCCTTTGTAAAAAAATCATCATCACTGATTCAGTCATTGTAACAGTTTACTCCAGACTGAATAAAACAGTACGTTTAGTTTCGATTTGATGAGAATGAAACAGAATGAAATAAAAACGCTCACCATCTCTACTGGTGCCCATGAGCTGATCCAGCATGGCTCTCATCTGGGCCTGAGCCGACATCTTTCACCGTTTATCCCTCTGAATCTGTGTGATTTTATCTGAATTATCCGTTTAACTGTTAACTGACTCCTCATGCAGCAGGCCTCAATGAACAAAAACCCTTCTGTAACTTAACTTAAACACTGTCAACTAACACCACGCACACGCCTGTCACTTAAAATCACCGGAGTGTGGAGTTTACAGTTGAAATCACGCTGAAATCAGTGAAATCTGCCATCAGTTTTGAGTCTGAACTCAGTCTCGTGGGTTAGCAGCTGCGGCTAACTCCCCCTCAGCGCCTCTCAATCGCCTCATATGCGCTTATTGATCAGTCCTAACGCTGCTTTATCAATCCGCAGATTAATATTCTGTGTGAGGATCCATATTAGCAAATGTTTGACAGTGTTTATTTATTGTTTTGATGTCTTTTTTTGTCCTCTCGGATTCGGACTTCCGACCCGCGCGCAGATACGCGGCCTCGAGGAAGTAATGCACAGAGCGAGCGCTGATTGGGTGAGCGGTAAGTGACGTCATGACGGCGGCGATGCTGCGTGCGCAGGTGGGTGACGTCAGGCCGTTTTCTGACAAACTCATACGCGGTTTTCATCCTCAGATTCCATGTTGAAAATGCGCTTTTGCCAAGATGCACATCTAAACATATATATATATATATATGTGTGTGTGTGTGTGTGTGTGTGCTTTCTCAGGTGCTTTTTGTAAAAGAGATATTAGTTAATAGAAAAAGATGGTTGCAGGTACTTTCTCTCACCATTATTTGAAGATTTTAAATATGGAATGAAAACAGTATAAAAATCGTTTATTGAAAATCTATAATTGTTAAAAATTGAGGCTAGTGTTGGCAAAATAATTCACTTATTAATATGTGGTGATATTTTTATTTATTTTTTTTTTTAAATCACACCCACTCTTTATAATATATATATATATATATATATATATATTTTTTTTTGTTGTTGTTCGATTTGGCTGTAAAAATCTAAATACAGAAAATAATAAAAAAAAGCCAATAAACACAAAAAAATATTTTTAAGATATACACATTTGAATTTCATAACAAACTTTAGCAAAATTAAATTAAATAAAAAAGAGTTTTAGTAATTTATTTTTGTTAAAGATTACACAATTAAATTTAATGGAAATTTGTTAAGAAACTTAAAAGACGTAAATCTTAAAAATAGGCTTAAATTTTTTTGGAGTGTATTTTATACAAAAAGTATGGCTAATATTTTTTTGTAATTATTAACTATTAATAATTATTACTACTAATAAAATTATATTTTAATTACCTTAGCTAATTATTAGTTTAATAATTAAAAAATTAGTTTTTTTTCTTCAGTGGTTTGATTATTATTAATTAATATCATGACAATTTATGATATTAGCCAACATTTTGGTTATTTGATTTCCTGACACAAAATTATTAGATATTTAAAACAACATCCTGATTTAAACAATTTCACAAATGGTAAAAACAAGGAACGAAACTTTAAGTTGTTTTAGGAATGAAACATGATAATATCAGTATTAAAGACAGCATGTAATTAAGTACTTTTAAATTCAAATGCTTTAATAAGGACATCACTGGACCCTTTCTAGATCCCCTTCAATTTGCTTATTGAGCAAACAGGTCTGTGGATGATGCAGTCAACATGGGATTGCATCATATCCTGCAACATCTGGACAGACCAGGGACAAATGCAAGGATCCTTTTTGTGGACTTCAGTTCGGCTTTCAACACCATCATCCCAGCTATACTCCAGACTAAATTACACCAACTCTCTGTTCCCATGTCTATCTGTCAGTGGATTACAAGCTTTCTGATGGACAGGCAGCAGCTTGTGATACAGGGGAAATTCACTTCCAGCACCTGTACAATCAGCATTGGTGCCCCCTAGGGATGTGTGCTCTCCCCACTACTCTTCTCCCTCTACACCAAAGACTGCATCGCTAAGGACCCCTCTGTCAAGTTCCTGAAGTTTGCAAACGACACCACTGTCATCGGCCTCATCCGAGATGACGATGAGTCTGTATAAAGAAGGGAGGTTAAACAGCTGGCCTTCTGGTGCAGTCAAAACAACCTTGAGCTGAACATGCTCAAAACAGTGGAGATGATTGTGGACTTTAGGAGGAACACCCCAACACTGTCCCCCCTCACCATTCTAAACAGCACTGTGGCAAAAGTGGAGTCATTCAGGTTCCTGGGCACTACCATCTCACAGGACCTGAAGTGGGAGACCCACATTGACTCCATTGTGAAGAACGCCCAGCAGAGGTTGTACTTCCTTCGCCAGCTGAGGAAATTCAACCTGCCACAGGCGCTGCTGATACAGTTCTACTCAGCAGTCATTGAGTCAGTCCTCTGCACTTCAATAACTGTCTGGTTTGGTTCAGCTACAAAATCGGATATCAGAAGACTACAAAGGACAGTTCGGACTGCTGAGAGGATCATTGGTTGCTCCCTGCCCCCCCTTCAAGAACTGTGCACTTCCAGAATGAGGAAAAAGGCTGGAAAAATCACTCTGGACCCCACTCACCCTGCCCACTACCTTTTTGAACTGTTGCCTTCTAGCCGATGCTTCAGAGCTCTGAGCACCAGAACCATCGGGCACAAGAACTGTTTTTTCCCTCAGGCTATCCATCTCATGAACAGTTAAAACTGTCCCATTGAGCAATAATTAATGTGCAATACACAGCTTAGTCTGTTTATATTTATCCAACACATCCAACCTCTTCTGCCATTACATTCCCTCGCTTCTGTATATAATAGATTTGTATTTGTACATAGGTAGATATATATATATATATATATATATATATATATATATATATATATATATACAGTATATATTTTTTGTCATAGTGTATTTCTATATATACTTTCTATTCATTTTTAATTTTTATTCTATTTTTATTTTAATCTCTGTCTTGTTGTTGTATTGTTTGTGCATTGGAAGCTTCTGTCACCAAGACAAATTCCTTTGCCAAAATACACCTTGATGATCCTCAAAGCATTTGGAAGAATGTTCTGTGGACTGATGAGTCAAAAGTGGAACTGTTTGGAAGACAGAGGTCCTGTTACATCTGGTATAAATCAAACACAGAATTCCACAAGAAGAAAATAAAACATACAGTCAAGCATGGTGGTGGTAGTGTGATGGTGTGGGGATGCTTTGCTGCTTCAGGGCGACTTGCAACAATTGAGGGAAGCATGAATTCTGCTCTCGACCAGAAAATCCTGAAGGGCAACATCCGGTCATCAGTCTGTGTATTGAAGCTCAAGTGCAACTGGATTATTCAGCAAGACAGTGATCCAAAGCATAGGAGTAAGTCCACCTCTGAATGGCTCAAAAGAAGCTAAATTAAAGTTTTGGGGTGGCCTAGTCAATGTCCTGACTTGAACCCAATTGAGATGCTGTGGCATGCTCAAAAACCCTCCAATGTGGCTGAACTAAAGCAGTTCTGCAAAGAAGAGAGGGCCACAATTCCCCTACAGCGTTGTGAAAGACTGATCTCCAGTTATCGGAAGCGTTTACTTGCAGTTGTTGCTGCTAAAGGTGTCACAACCAGCTATTAAGTTTAAGGGGGCAGTTAGTTTTTCACATGTGTGATATAGGTCTTGGATAACTTTTTTGCTTCAATAAAAAAAACATATATATTTGAAAACCGTATTTTGCGTTTACTCAGGTTGCCTTAGTTTTGTTAAATCTCGTTTGAAGATTAAAAAGTTTGTATGAAAAATAGAAGAAATAAGGCACTGTAGGTGAGAAACAGATTAATATTTTAGTCCTTTTTTACTTTAAAATGTCCTCCCTGCTCAGTCAATCTCCACTTTAACATTCTTCTTCTTTTGTTTTTGGTGACTCACATTCTTGGTGCATATCGCCCCCTACTGGGCAGGGAGAAGAATTTCTAGCAAAAAAATGACTTAAATATTGATCTTTGTCTCACCTACACCTGTCATATCACTTCTGGAGATACAGATTAAAACACTGGAGTCTTATGGATTACTTTTATGCTGCCTTTATGCGCTTTTTGGAGTGTCAAAATCTTGGCACCCATTCACTTGCATTGTCTGGACCTGCAGAGCTGAAATATTCTTCTAAAAATCTTCATGTGTGTTCAGCAGATGAAAGAAAGTCATACACATCTGGGATGGCATGAGGGTGAGTAAATGATGAGAGAATTTTCATTTTTGGGTGAACTATCCCTTTAAGTTGACTAACACATTCAAATTTCAATTCAACAAACGTATTTTTGTATAATGCACTTACATAAAGTTATTATTACAAAATACATCAGTTAGAATTACTTAAAAGTTTGCCAACAGTCACATTCAGTTTCAAAAACTTCATTTCATAAGTAAATGTGACTTATCAATTTGAGTCAGAACCACTCAAGTTTTTTAAATCAGATTAACATTTAGAGAAATTATGAGTTCATCTGGCTCAAAGTATTTTATTTAGTAATGCTTTATAGAGTTTACAGTGCAGAAACAACACAATTATCAGCTAGGTATAAGCATTTAAAAGTAAAGATCAGAAACACAACAGTTTTTGTTCTCTCTGTTTATTATACCCATGTGGAAGAGACATCTCTTAATTTATGCATGTTGTATAATATATTCATATGTATAAAAAAAAAACATCCAGTCTAATAGTTTCTCCAACTATTTCCACAGAATACAAAATGAAACCCAGTTGTGATTATCAATTAGAATAACGAGAACAAACAGAAACACAAAGAGGGCCACTCAGACTGACAGTCACCTTCTCGTTTTGGCACCAGATGTTGGGGTGAAATTCACCTCACCACACTAAAGCACATGGAAAAGACAGAAGCCAGTTTACTGGTCTGAAACAGTTTTATTCAACTCATGCAACCAACTGCATTTAGATCGTCTGGTGTTAGCATAGCATTTTCTGAGAGGTGCAAGCTTTTTCCATCAGAATAATTTCTAGTCGATAATCTACTGTATGAATATATAGGAGCTTTGGCACATCAGTTCACTGCAATGTGGCGACTTCACAGCTTCCACGAGAGTCATGCAATGCACATGAAGCATTCAAAAGTCACATTTTGAAATACTTTTCTAGAATTGGTCCTAAAAGCAGATTTTAATTTCAAACTAGATTAGATTGAATTAGTTCATCGAGTCATTTCAAGGTGGCACGTCATGTCTTTAGAGGGCCTCAATGAAAACTTTTAAACAACAGTTTCATCACCAAGAATCACAATTCATGAATATACAGTATATAGATATACATAAAACAAATCAACCTCTCACAGTCAAAAAATAAGTCAACATGATGTGAAATCGAACCAAACCTCGTACCTTCAGTACACTACAAATCTGCACACGGACGACCTATTATGATGCTACATTTTCCTTAAAATGACTCTTCCATATTCATAGTTTCGGTCCTAAAATCAAAACAATAAAAAAAATAAAAAAAGTTGTCTAGCTGTATGTGACATAAATGGAATAATAATAAAAAAAAAAACATATATATATATATATTTTTTTTTGTTGTGATGACACATTTACAGCTGCTCAAAGTGTTTTGATGCTACATTTTCTTCCCCTAAGACGACGACATCATAAAAACAAATGTGTCCATTGAAAACCATGTGCGATCCAAAGCTATCATATCTAACTTGACGTGACGAAAAATGGGGCGCTTTTATGAGACACTGATAAGTGGAGAAAATGAGAAATAATATGATCTTGTTGCTATGGTTTTGTCATAGAGCCGTGAGCGTCGGCACAGCTCTTAGAGTGGACATTACTCCGTCTCAATCAGCCAATCAGCCATCAGTGGGCGGGGTGTTTTCGCTGGTCTTGTAAGGAAGTGAGGATTTTCCGAACTGCCTCGTTACATTCAGTAACTCAGAGCAGAAGCCCTGACCACCTCACAGCACTGATCCTATCCAAGATCAGTCACATGTACTCTCTTTTTAAGCTGCACACCCAGGCTTAGCTGTGGTTTTGTGAGTGCGTGATTGTGTTTGTGGTGGTGTGTAAACAGAACTATAAAATCACAATAAAAACAAAGTGGAAGTTCTAGAGGAGGAGTTCTCTTTTGAGGTATTGTCTAATATCTAGCTCCATAGCACCATTTCCCAACGCTGTGAACAAATACAACTACCTAGATAAAGATTTACTGTAAATTTAAATCACTGACTGGTTATTTTTCCTTTAAAGGTAGATCAACAGTTCTGGTCAAAATGACTTTCTTCTTATCAACACACTGCATTTACTTGCGAAAGTTAATCTCATGAAACAAACAACATGTCTGGATCACATTTCACCCCAAAATCAAAAGAAAGAAACGAGTACATGTAGAAAATTCTCTTAAAACCGAAATACCTTTTCAATCATTACTTTTATGTGAAAAAAAATAAAATAATAATGTATATAATTTAAATTAGTGTTCATCCATCATTGATGTATTTTTTTTTGTATTGCATTTAATTTGAAGTATTTATGCATCATGCTAGTATTTGTTGCACGACATTTAATTTAAGCTGAATTAAATAAAAACAGTTTTGCAGTAAATAGCATTTTTTAAAGGTCAAGAAAGTAGTCACAATGCAATACATCTTAACTGTTTTAAATATAACTGGTTATACTTTATATAAAGTTGTATTAGTTAGCATTAGTAAATGTAATAGTATCATAAATTAACAATGAATAATATTTTTCACAGCATTTATTAATTTTGGTTAATGTTTATGGTAAAACTTACAATAAGGTTCCATTAGTTAACATGAACTAAGAACAACACTTTTACAGCATTTATAATCTTAAATGTTATTTTTAACATATACTAATAATTTGTATTTGTTAACATTAGTTAATGCACTATAAACTAACAAGAACTAATAATGAACAATTGTATTTTTATAAACTACTATTAACAAAGATTAATAAATGTAAAAACACATTGTTAATTGTTAAATTTACCTACCGCGTTTACTATTATTAACGAATGGTAAAGTGTTACCATGTTATAATAATGAAATACAATTGTTGGTTCATATTGCATGAAATAATGTCCATGCATATAACTTTTCATTATCAAAATAAGAATATGTTAACCAAGATTTATACATGCCGTAAAAGTTTCAATGTTAACCTTCTTGTAAAGTATTGCCACATAATTTATTTTCTTTTTATCTTTTGTGCTGAAATATGACCCCAACATATTTCATGAGATTCAAGAATGTAAAATACCTACATCTGCATTTAAAGTGTCCTTTTCTGTATCTTCGTAAGTTTCGTCTGTGGGTTTAAAAACTCTCTAAATGTTAATATAACATTTTGACTTCAGTATTGTGTTATTTATTCATCCTCAGCACGTCCTGTGAAAGGATTGGCGCTCAGATCAATTATGCTAACACAACTGCTAGCATTATGCTAACAAGCTAAAGCATACATATGTACAGTGAGGGGCAGAGCTTATTTAAAACAAGCTAAGCTTTCTTCATTTACATTATATTCCTAAAGTTATATTTAATTTTACAACTAATTAATTGTCTGCCCTTAAAAGGAAATTTGTTTACCTGTGAACTGTATCAAACCAAAGACTTAGTTTTGAAATATTTATATAATTCAAAGTTGAACAATGTTTACGCTATACCAACAGAATTTATGGCATAATGTTGAATACCACAGAAAATTAACTCATATGTTTTGTTTTTTTTTTTACAAGGACTTCACACATCAAAAAATACAAACACAAGAATAATGTGGCTGATAAAAGTAGTCCTTTAGACACTTCTACAGCTCAAATAACACGTATTTTGGTTAAAGCACTTACATGAACACTTCAAGGTTTTAAATTTCTGTATTTAAATCCTCCGAAACACTTACCTCATAGATTTCCATTCCAAGAACTTTACTGTAATAGCTATTTTTGCTTTTATTTAAAAAATGAGGGACAAGGGGGCCTGGGTAGCTCAGTGAGTATTGACGTTGACTACCACCCATGGAGTCATGAGTTCGAATCCAGGGCGTGATGAGTGACTCCAGCCAGATCTCCTAAGCAACCAAATTGGTCCGGTTGCTAGGGAGGGTAGAGTCACATGGGATAACCTCCTTGTGGTCACGATTAGTGGTTCTCGCTCTCAGTGGGGCGCGTGGTAAGTTGTGTGTCGATCGCGGAGAGTAGCATGAGCCTCCACATGCTGTGAGTCTCTGCGGTGTCATGCACAACGAGTCACGTGAGATGTGCGGATTGACGGTCTCAGAAGCGGAGTCAACTGAGACTTGTCCTCCGCCACCCAGACTGAGGTGAGTAACCGCGCCACCATGAGGACCTACTAAGTAGTGGGAATTGGGCATTCCATATTGGGAGAAAAGGGGATATATATATATATATAAAAAAAAAGAGGGACGAGTCAAAATTAATGTGTGGTGATCAACGTTATGCCACAAATGCTGCCAATAAAGCTTAAGTTGTATTGAAAGCTGTATTTTTTCATTACTGAAACACTTTCCATTAAAAACTGGAGCTAAGCCAGAAAGAGGGGAAGATAGCGAAAGAGTAAAAAAACAAAAAAAAAGCAAAAAAAACACGAACGATTGAATGACGTTTTCACAACAATTCAGACCAACACGAGATGACATCACATGAGCTTTACAGACAGAAAGAAGTGCGTGTGTGTGTGTGTGTGTGTGTGTGTGTGTTTACAAGCATCCCTGGGTTGTACAATTTGTGTGTAACATGGTGTTATTCCACTTCATAAGTGTTGAACTGATCAGAGTGTGTATTGTTAACACCTCCGTGCTGATGCTTGTGTATGTGATTAAAAGTGCGACTTCCACCAGAGTGAGGTGAAACATTACGAGAGAGCTGTGAGGTGATGAAGGTGCAGTGATACACCCGTGCCAGCTGGGGTGCTGTGGCCTTACAGAGCTGTGAGTCTGCCCGTCAGAGCGGCCTGGAGTTCAGACGGGAGGAACACGCCGAGCTCGGTGATGATGCCACCTGTGATGAGCTGGTGAGGAGTGACGTCAAACGATGGGTTCCACACCTCAATACCTACAGAGACAGAACAACAATTTTGATGTTTGGTCATTTCTAATGTCAAGATCTAAATCATTATCTTTCCAATGCACATCACAAATGTAAATATTTGAAAAATGATAATGTTCCAGCACTTTGTTACAATTTACAACATTTTAATGGGTTTATGGCAGTGTTTGCTGCAGAATTCTGCTTTTGCAGCAGGGTCAATATAAGAGGGCTGTTAATCGATTAAAATTTTTTATCGAATTTATTACGTGACATGCCAATTAATTAATTTGATTAAATGCATATATAAATATTTACAGAGAAATCCACCCAAATAACAATTTGATTTAAAATGATTTAATAATTATAATTTTATAACCCTATCATTGGTCCACAGCAATCCACTTTGCAACTGAATTCGGCAATCTGTCTGAGAGTTAGGACGCTTTTGGGGCGTCTCACTTTGCTTGTGTCTCGTCATAAACAGTGTTTTTAGGTTGCTGTGTCAAGTTAACCTCCCGAGACCCCCGCGTGACTGCTTTGTGCATTCTCCATTTCCCTTTTTGATTTGTAACTAGTAGCACTTAATAAACAAGCAAAAAAAAATTTTTTTTTTTTCTAGACCAAATAGTTTTCCTAAAAATGTATGTCCACATATGTGGAGAGTGGGACTAAGTTGTGAAATTTTAAGTAATTTCAAGCTAAAGAAATACAGATTTTTTTTCATCAAATAGTTTATTTTGTGTCCAGAAGTGTTGATTATTCATGTTTTTGAGATGTTGTAGACATTACAGCTGATTTTCTATAAATCTGAATCAATAATTCTGATTCAAAGTAATGGCCAGCATCAAATTACCCAAGTTAAAATACAATTTTGGACATTGTTTTTAACAGCGTGCCGTTTCGTGATAAAGCAATGCAATTTTTAAAATGGCATATTGGATGAAATTAGAGACGCTAATCTTTTGACTCAAGAGGGTTTTAATGTGGAAACTTAAGCTCGCTTCTTACCAGATGCAGTTTTGTTGTCGTTTCTCTGAAAGACAAACTCAGCTGAGATTGGCACCATGTTGTTTTGTCACAGGACTGGGTGCGCTGCAAGTTGAACCCTTTAATGACAGCCTAGAGTCTCCTGAACTGAGATCAGCTGGTTAAAATAGTTTTCAATTAAGCATAGCCTATAGCGAAGCCAAAACGTTATGTCCACACATGTGGACGAGGGGACTCACAAGATTAAACTTAGTTTGAAACTTAGAAAAACATGTCTCGAGATCCCTGCATTCTGACATACACTCCGTCCAGTTGTGTTTGAACGCGAGAATGCCTTCTCATCTTAGCATGAGTTTAGTTTGTTCTCTGTACAGCTGCGCATTGCCAAAACAGCTGGAGTTTCACTTACTGCCTCCTGCAGAAAACAAGTGGTACTTCAAGCTCGAATTTCTCAGATGGAAGGAATATTCCTTATTTCAGTCGGGGGACATGATTAGCTGCATTAAATCTTTTTATGTTTTTTTTAATATTATTTTATATAATTAATTGCACTGATTTAATGCGTTAAATCAACACCCCTAATTTCTTGCTTTTCAGGTGATCGCCTCTCAGTTTCTGCGTGCAGCGTATAAAATTGTAGTTTTGTGCGAGGCCTCATGACCAGCGTGCAGTGGGCAAATTTCCTCGAGCCCGAAAAAGCATCATTTTGGCACCATTAGTGGATTTTCCAAGTGTTAGTGTGAGAAAAGTTGACCTCTTAAGTTGACCTTTCAGTAAATATAAGCAAGCTGACATTTAACGGCTAATACTCAGTTCCTATTTTCATAGTGTGTGTGTGTGCGCGAGTGTGTGTCAGTAACGGAAATCATGTGGAAAGGGTTCCCTGTTTTACTCCGAGTGTCTGAGGTCAAAAGTTGAATACCACTCAGTTCTAGAATATTTTTGTTTCAATTACGTAATTAATGCAGACTCTGTATGTATGTCTTTTTCAAATCAGGTGACTGATATCATTGGACAATGTAGTTAGTGTACTGCTTTCCCTGTTCCTACAAAGGTATATAACGCTGTGCTGAACAATAAAGTACGAGAAATCTCTGATGCATACTTGAGTGTCTGTGTCATTTCTCCCCTCATGAGGATCCGAATCGAGACAGCGACTGCAGACCTGACTTGATATTTAGGGGTCAATTCTAAAAATTCCATACAGTTAGAAATGAAGCTTGTCGCACAAGTACGAATGGGTTTAAACACAATCACAACTGCAAAACATCAGAGGACTTGCGAATATAGCGCACGAGTCATATTTGTCATTTCGAAGCTTAACTGTCCCAGTTCTTGTCCACTTTCATTACGATACACTTGAGAATAGTAACAATATTCCTGCTGTTTTACTCTACACACAGACAACAATTGTTTTCTTTTACATATTAGAGACACATAATACAGTAGTTCATTAAAATCTAGTTAGATTTTACATTTTTGTTTCACTGATATAAATTGACTGGGCTGCGGAGTGAACAGCTCTTCTGTCTCTTGCTGATGTGGCGTCAGTGTTCCCGTCTTCAAATCCTGAACTCGATTATTTGAAGTCAGACCGAGTTAATGAGAGTTTGGCTGTAATCCAGCTGTGTCTCCCCTGAGACGGCATTAGCTATTAAACACTCCAGCTTTAATTAATCTGATGTCACTGACTCACACAAATTCACTCCCTCTCTTACACACATTTCCACTCTCTGTCTATTCACACACATGTAAAATCATTCCTCCCAACAGCCCTCGAGCTCTCATTCTCATATCAGAAACGTTTAATTACAGCACAAACGTTAAACCTCACTTAAACCCTGCAGTCACACACACTCATCGTCTTTCTCACTTTCCCTCCCTTCCTAAATTAAGAATCAGAAAAATCAGCTTCTTCAAACATTTAAAGGGAACAACAAATTGATGTTTACGGTCTAAAAACACAGTGTCCATAGTTAATGGCATGTGAATTAGGCAAATATACTGCTCATAAATATTCCTCACAAACTATAAACTATCACACTACTTCATTTCATTATTTTCGCATCATTTCATTAACATGTACCCCTTATTTGTGTCTTTCTTCTGCGCTTGCTGGCAGTGCGATACTGCAGACGATGGCAAGAAAAAAACGCTTTTGATGTTTCCCATTTGTAAGTCGCTTTGGATAAAAACATCAGTTAAATGACTAAATGTAAATGTAAATTTTGTTGTTCTTACAACAAAGGACTTGTAGTATTTAGCCATTTTCACCTGCAGTCATCATTCATTAGCTAGCCTCTCTGTGAAACATCAGCCGTCACAAAAAATGTCAAAACCTGTCATGATTTTGTTCCTCAAATGATTGTTTCAGTGGCCAGGACTCTCCTCGAGGAATGTGTAAATGGAGTGCAACAGCCTGGTTTTGGAAGTAGACATCCTATTCATTTATTACAGAAAGGAGTTGACTTAACTATAACATATAAACCTTTTACAGACAGACCTACTGTGAGCTCTGTGATTGGAATATGCTTCTGTTGAAGCCATCAGTCCATGTTATTTCAACACTAGTTTTTAAAAAGCGTGTTTAATAGCAGAATTTCTGGGAAAAACTACACTACCCATGATTCAGCAGAGACAGATCCACCAATCAGAGAATCACGTCCAACAAAGCGCGCCAAAAGAGCTCTGCAGCGAGTCAGCGACCATTCCTACACTCTCAAACTTCTGCAAATTTCTTAATATTTTGCAATAAAGTTTCTATACTTGAAATCAAATTTAAATCCATCGTTATTTTAATTTGACTGCGTCATTCGCAATGTTTCATGGGACTGTAGTTCATTCCCTCATTAGAGACGTTGAGCACACAGTCTTTGTCTTTTTGTCTGATTTTCAAATAATCTTTTGCATCAAATCAAAGTTTGTAATGTTGTGATTCACCTCTGAGCTGGTTAGTTTGGTTCATCTCTTTTACGAAGGATTTTATGAAATCACGATGGAAAAAATGAATTGGGAAATATACTTCCGGAACCAAGACTGCTAAAAAAGTGGGCGGGCACTGTTGCACTCTATTCTGATACAATAAAAGAAAACCTGGACGTGGGTCAGAATTAAGGCGGTTTTACACGGGACGCGGTGGGCGGCGGGCTTTGCCTACGATCTTGCCGCTTCTTGTTTGTACATGGCGTTTTCCATTCACACAAGTGGTGCAAAACGCGCCAGTAGAAGTGCAATAATGCCACCCAGTACTTCAACTCAGATACTGCGTCCATGAGGCGATTACTGTAAATATCGTATTAGTTTCCATATAAGTCATTGCACCTAAATAAAATGGCACTTATGTTTTCATAAAATGTTTTATAACTATAAATATTGTAATGTATCAAGGCTAAAAAATGTAATTGTAAATACTGATGCCGTCTTGCCACCTGTCTCCACATTTGATGAGTTATGCATTTTTTTAATGACTAAAGAAACAGACTGCATGTTAATTCATATTTTTTATTGGCAAATTAGTTTAGTATAAATAACATCACATCAATAATTAAAATGGGAGGGCTACAAATGAACATTCAAAATCCACAAAACACTCCAGCCTGGGCAACTGTATTTTTTGTTTATTGAAAGTTGATGTTTCAGACACCTGTTGCAGAAGAGAAAATTAAAGTATACGGTTCATTGCCCATTTGTATACGTCGCACAGTCGTCTATTTTCCCAACATAAGCTATACATGTTTCCGTAGTCTATTTTCATCTGGTACACCGACTCGTCCACTCGCAGCTTTCATGATGCTGTTTTCCAAATTACGTCTCTATAAAAAAACGTAATTTGTCATGAGGAAATTCAGCAACAGCGAGTATATTCGTCTCCATGTTGTTTTTGACTACATAAACGTTACGTGTTGTTTGATTGGTTGAATAAATTCAGCTCAGATTGGTCAATAACAAGTGGCAGCCACGGAAAGATAAAATATTTGTATCTTGCGCGGTGTGCGGCGCAAGCAGTCGTGCACAACAAAGCCTCAGGTTTCTAGTGAACAAGCTTGGAAAGCGGCGCCACATCGACTGCCGCATCCGTTTTGCCACCTGCCGCCACACTCTCACTGAAAATGAATAGGGAAAGCGCGGTGACCGCGTCCCATGTAAAACCGCCTTTAGAGGTCAACTGATAGTGGGTTTGCCAATACCGATGGTGGAAAAGGCTCATAACCGATTAATCGGGCGATAGTTTTTAAAAAAAAATCAATTTATAAAATGATAAATCATTTAATAGTATTTCCTTACTATGACGGACAATAAAAATTAACCAGAAGAAAACTTTTAACTATAAACAAGCCAAAAATTCACCGTGGACTCTTACTGTGAAATGTACAATGATCTACATGCAATTATTTACCAAATTAAGCTTTTAATAGCCGATATAAATCACCAGATGAAGAGTTTTGTAGATATATTGCACCAGATGAGGTTTATTGATGAGGAATAAAAAAAGAAAAACTACCGGCAACTATCGACATAGATTTTTGCCAATAACCGATGGTTCCAAAAAGCAACTATCGGCACCGATTAATCGGTAAAACGGATATATCGGTCTACCTCTAGTCAGAATAACACTTGCACTGCTATTTAAAAATGTTCTCTCTGAAACCAATTTTTCTCGCATTTGTCAAATGTAAACAAAGACGATGTCTTACCAGGTGCAGCTACAGGTATGCCGTTGATGCTGGTGAGCTCCTCAGGTGGGCGTTCCTCTATCACAATGTCACGGCCGCTCTCCAAACTCAGATCGCAGGACGTGCTGGGCGCCGCCACATAAAATGGGACCCCGTGATGCTTTGCAGCGATAGCCAGCTGATATGTGCCCACTTTGTTTGCCGTGTCACCATTGGCAACAACCCTGTCTGCTCCGACGACGACAGCTGAATGCACACGCGAGAGTTAATACAGATGAGATGAGATGCTCTAATTAAATTAAACAACCAAGTGAACAAACAAGCACCTGTAATTCCTTTCTCTCTCATGGCGAGCGCTGCCATGCTGTCTGTGATGAGGGTGGCCGGAAATCCCTCCGCGACGGCCTCGTACGCCGTCAGTCTGGCCCCCTGGTTATAGGGCCTCGTTTCTGTACAGTACAAACGCTTCAAACGACCCAGTGTGTGCAGCGACCGTACCACTCCTGAAATACACAGAGTCACATTCCCACACAATAATACTTTTAAAACTTTGTTTATACAGTATATACTGCAGTGTGCTAGTATTCTGAACATGGCCATGATAACAACTCTAACCGAGAGCTGTGCCGTATCCTGCCGTGGCGAGGCTCCCGGTGTTACAGTGCGTGAGGATTGTAATGGAATCTCTTGGAACACCAGACAGGATGTGCTGGGCGCCGTAGTTGCCGATTTTTTTGTTGTCGTTCATGTCTCGCTCCAACATCTCCTCAATCCAGCCAATCACACTACAGCAGGGGCGGGGCCAAAATCAACATGTGATAAGAAAATAAACGGGTGAATTGAGGCACAGAAATCAACTTTCCACTGTCACGGTCATGACATTTTTACTGGCGATGTCTGTCGTTATCGTAATACAAATTTTATACAAAATTTAGCTATAAGCCTGCAGTTGAATTGCTTGAATAATAATAGTCAAAATATTTCAAAGAATACTTTAAATATTAAAACATTTACCATTGTTTTAATTCTCTTTTTGGTCCTCTTAGTTGTGAAAGGGTCAGCTTTTTAGAACCCAGTCCACTATAAAAATTTTAACTTAATATGTATTTTTATTATTATATTGTACATTGGAATATTACAGAGCCTCTTAGAGGACAGGGAGGGAATTTATTTTTTGAAATAGTTTTGCGTTACCTCGCAATTATTTTGGGTTCCCTCGCAACATCTTTATCCATCCCTTATAAAATTTAACAATAGTTTTACTACTGTTACCACTTGTTGTAAAACCATAACCACAAAATTCATAATCATATTTAATGTGATTTTCAGTAATATTTTAATAAGTATATTTATAGTAAAACAAGTTTAATAGGACATATAGGAAAAACAATACTATAGTAAAAATAACAAATAAAAATAGTTAAATATGGTATTATAGTAACACGTTTTATTAAAAACATGGTTCCTAAAAAAAAGAAAGAAAAAAAAAGCAACATCCAAAAAGTCACCATGGTTTTACTACAGTAATAATATTTTAATAATTATATTTATAGTAAAACAAGTTTAATAGGAAATATAGTAAAAAAAAAATTAAAAAAAAAACTATAGTAAAAATAATAAAATAAAATTAGTTAATTCGGTTTTGTAGTAACTTAGTTTCTAAAACCACGATTAAAAAAAAAACACCACCATACAAAAATTAACCATGATTTTACTATAGTAAAACTTGTACTATGATATTATGACTATGGTTTTACTACAAATATCGCAGTAAAATAAGGTTACTGTAGTAAAACAACAATAGTTTCGGTGGTTACTGTGGTTTTATTGTAAATATAATGGTTGAACTATGGTAACTTTAGTAAAACTATGATACATTTTTGCAAATCTATTCCAAGTGAACTCAAAACGTATTGTGAGACAATTAATTTTCTTCGTACACAAAGATTTACAAAGTACACAAATACCATTTCTTAAGGATGGTAAATAGAGTAAAACTATGGTACAGTTTCGTACAGCTATTGTAAGCAAATGCAACACATATTGAAATTCCCTACTTGTCCCCTTAGGGGCTCAGTACAATTTTATTCTGCAATAGCAATATATTTCTGTCCCAAGTTCTTTACTTTCACACCTCATTTTAAGGTGGTTTTAACCCTAGCCTAACCCTTGAACATTCTTTTCACATGACAGAAGACCTCGTCACTAAAGCATCCATCATGTTCACCTGTCTTTCAGTTGTTCTGTGTTTTTCTCCATGCTCTCATTCTCAGTGAACTCCATCAGCTCGCGGGCGGCTCGGCCCATGTTGACCGCTGTAGGTCGCGCGGATGTCAGGTGACATAGAGAGTCCCTGATGAACGACACGAGGTCATCGCCCCCAGCGCCAGCCCGCAGCTCCACCGCCAGACTCAGGCACCCCACGATGGCGATAGCAGGAGCGCCGCGCACCTGCAGGGTGAAAGGTCACGCAGCAGTGAGTCAGGCAGGTTCTGGAATATTTCTCGTTAAGTAGCTCATTATGATCAAGTTTATTTCTCACACGTGGCGCGCCTCTCACAAATGATCTATTTAAATTGATTTCCGTGATGGTAATTTCAGTGTTCAGGTGTACAGTGAGATCAGTGGAATGGAAAACGAATAATCTTTAGTGAAGGACCCCCATAAATTCACTCCACTGGATGCTACATAAAGTTATGCACAGTTTATATACTGTATATTGATTACCACAAAAGGACATTTCGACATGTCCCTCATTTATTTATTTAAAGAAAGAAGCAAAATTAACAGTTATAATATGGCACTTACAATGAAAGTCAATCCATAAACGTTAAAATACTCACTGTTTCAAAAGTATAGCATGAAGATGTAAACAATGTGTGTGTTAACATGATTTCAATGTTATAATATCGCTTACAGGATTTAACGGCGTTATGTTATGGCAACTAAGTTGTAATATTGGATGCAACTTCACACAGATAAGGATACCAAGCTATTTTTTTCACACTAAAATCATGTTAAGATGTATGAGGTTTTCATTTTGTGGCTATACCGTTGCAATAGTGAGTATTTTAACATTTCTTGACTGGCCCCAATCACTTCCATTGTAAGTGCCTCACTGTAACTGCGATTTTTTCTTTTTTCTTTTTAATAAACGAGGGACCAGTCGAAATAATTTTTGTGGTAATCAACATTATGCCACAAATGCTGTCGACTGAGCTTAACTTGCATTGAATCCAGAGCACTCCTTTAACATTGTTTGTGTTATATCTAATCTTTTTCTAAACTAATGTACAAATAGTACAAAGGTACTTTACCAAAGTTCATCTAGAAAAGAAGTCCCACCTCAAAAGGGAAATTCAGACACTTTACAGCTCAAATAACACACTTTTTTTTGTACAGAAGAATTAATATTATTGCTGTAATAAAATATGACCTTCACATTTCTGCTTTTAAACCCTCCCGCACACTTGCCCCATAGACTTCCACTGCAAATAGGGTTTATACACCGTTTATAATAATCACACTTCAAAAGTTATATATAATATATATATATAAACTCATCACAATTTCTACTACTGACATTTCCCATCATGATAAAACTTCAATGCAAAGGTAAAACGCAGTAACTACATATTTAGTCAAAATCATGACTATAAATAGATATGAACACATACTGTACATTCACATTGTACATATTGTATATTTTCTTTCTAGGGAACTTTTCAATGCCACTTTTGTTCTTAGCTTGCTCACCGGTTGAATGGCACCATTTCCTATAAAGTTGCTTTGGAACAATAATTACTGCAAAAGTATACAATACAATAAATAATACAATGCTATATATTAATTTAAATATACATGTAATGTATATATTAAAAAATTACTAATATTTATCTAATATTACTGGGTAGAAAAATAATAATGTTTTGTTAGAGAAAGGCACTTTATTTTCCACATTTTAATAAACTGGTTTGGCTTTAATACAATAATAAAAAAAAAGCAAATTTTTAATTTCAGAAACAACATTGTCTTAAACGGGTAGTTCACCCAAAAATGAAAATTCCCTCATCATTTACTCGCCCTATTGCCATCCCAGATGTGTATGACTTTCTCTCTTCTATAGAACACAAATTATCAGCTCTGTAGGTCCTCACAATGCAAGTAAATGGTGGCCAAAATGTTTATGTTCCAAAAAGGAACATAAAGTAATCTATATGACTTCAGTGGTTAAATCAATATCTTCAGAAATTATATGAAAGGTGTGGGTGAGAAACAGATCAATATTTAAGTCCTTTTTTTTGCTAGAAATTCTTCTTCCTGCCCAGTAGGGGGCGATATGCATGAAGAATGTGAATCACCAAAAACACAAGAATAAGAATGTGAAAGTAGTCTGTTTCTCATCCACACCTATTATATCGCTTCTGAAGATATTGATTTAACACCTGGAGTCTTATGGATTACTTTTACACTGACTTGTGTGATTTTTGGAGCTTCAAAGTTCTGGTCACCATTCACTTGTATTGTAAGGACCTACAGAGATTAAATATTCTTCTAAAAATCTTCATTTGTGTTCAGCAGAAGAAAGTCATTCAATCTGGGATGGCATGAGGGTGAGTAAATGATGAGAGAATTTTCATTTTTGGGTGATCTGACCCTTTAATATCACTATTTATCCTCAGAAAAGTACAAATGGATTATGAATGGATTGGTTAATCATGGTAGAAACTTTTCACTTAGATGAAAAGCAAAGAAGGCTCTCTGGTGTATGATGGACTGCAAGTAAAGCAGTTGAGCGTGACTGTCATTTCCTGTCATTAGTAAAGCTCTCATGACATGACGGTGCTTGGCAGAGGGCCGAGATCCCTGAATCCCAGATTTATCAATAATTCATGCATGATATTTGCAGTGACGACTATTAATGAGGCACAGATGCCGGTGCCGGAAAACCATCACTGCAAAAGATTAATTATGCACCAGATTAATCAAAATTACAAATGGACTGAAAAAGAAAAGCAAAGCTTTCAAAAATGTAACAACACGTTTGTGATGTCACAATGTTTGTTTGCAAACAAGGGGCCGTGTAACAGAATTTAACTGAACGCAGGGGTCACGAGACATGCTTTTTAAATGTATGCCTTGCTACATGGTTGCAAAGGTGTTGCGAGTGGTTGCTAAGCAGATGCTAAGGCGCTTTAAGTGGTTGCAAGGGCGCTGCTTAACAGTTGTTAATGTGTTCTAAGAAGTTGTTAGGCGGTTGCTTAGGTGTTCAGAGTAGTCGCCAAGTAATAACTTACTCAAAAAAGTAATCCACCACAAATTATGAAATACTCCTATAAAACGGTAATCACACTACTGATAATTGCATCGGAAAAGTAATCCCATTAGGCATACTAATTATTTTACTTGTAAGTTACTTTATAAAAGAAACATTTTTTCCCTGTTCAATGAATCTATATTTTCTCCTTGTTTATGCTGTCACACACCCTTCAGCTGTCACAGAAACAGACGTACATATGCACTTATGAATTCATATTTTAAAGTATACATAAATAATATTATTTTAGTGTAACCCAAGTGATGCAAATAATCATATTAATTGAAAGTCAGTCACAGTAATCGGATTACAAATATTTTACTTGTATTGTGTTATACACATTTTTTTGACTAAACATTATTATATTACAACAACTAACTACTTTGTAATCTGATTACAGCCTAAACCGTTACTTAGATGTTCTAAGTGGTTGCTAGGGCATTGCTGGGATATCCTGGATTGTTGCTAGGCAGTTACTAAGGTGTTTCAAATGGTTCTGAGTGTTAAGGATGGATGAACAGCAAAATAGATGACAGATATATAGACAGATAGAGAAACCGACAGACAGACAGACAAAGAAAGACAGACAGACAGAGAAACCAACAGACAGACAGATATACAGACAGATAGAGAAACAGACAGACAGACAGACAGACAGACAGAGAGACAAACAGACAGACAGAGAGATAGACAGATAGAGAAACAGACAAATAAAGAAACAAAGACAGACAGAGAGATAAACAGACAGACAGATAGACAGACAGAAAGAGAAACAGACAGACAGATAGATATATAAGAAACAGACAGATAGACAGATAAAGAAACAGACAGACAGAGAAACAGACACAGACAAAGAAACAGACAGACAGAGACAGACAGATAGAGACAGACAGACAGACAGAGTAACAGAAAGACAGACAAAGAAACAGACAGACAGACGGAGAGATAGACAGACAGATAGAGAAACAGACAGACAGAGAAATAGACAGACAAACAGACCGATAGAGAAACAGACAGATAGAGTAACAGAAAGACAGACAGACAGACGGAGAGAGAGACAGACAGACAGACAGATAAGTAGATAAATGCATTGAAAGAATACTCGTGTCCTGCGTGAACGTCCCCTGACGCGTCCAACAGCTGTTAAACGCCGCACAGTCTCACTCCGGTAAGACGCTTTTATTAAAGGTGCTGTAAGAGATCTGAACAGTTCTAGGACGATGACAAAATAGCATTCTCAAACTTCGTGTGTACTGACACCGTCAAACCGACCGCGGCCCGCTGTTTACAGAGACAGATGTTATATTTTAAGGAGCATTGGGACATTTTCTACTTGTCACTTCATTAAAAAAAATCACGTACAGCACATTTTAAACCATTATTAAATAAATCGATCATTCTATGTATAAACGCATTCTGTCAGCTTACAGGGACTCGAGAGCATTTGCAGATCACACAAGAACAACACATGCAGGAACAAAGCGCGACCCCGTGTTCTGCGCGGACACAAAGGAACCTCGTGCGTGTACGGGACCGGGCAGAGGTTCCGTCGATCGGGCCTGCCGTACCTTCATACTCTTAATGGCCTCATAGCCGTCCTGCACCGAACGGACCTCGACGTACACGGTGTCGTGCGGCAGCAGCAGCTGGTTGAGGATCTGCAGAGACCCGGACCGGTACCGGATCGCTTCCAGCGTCATGACCCGTATCAGATGCGGTTTGAAGGTATTCCGGGAGCGCTGGCACCGATGTGTGACGGGTTCCGTCGGTCGGCCTCGCGTCCTGTGGATTCGGGTTGTGTTAGAAGCGGGGAAACGCGTGGATCGAGCTGTGTGGGCGTAGTTTAAAGGCCTCCACTGACAGAGAAAAAAAAACGCGCACGGCTCACGTAACCTCGTGTACGTTCCCGGCAGGAAGTCCCGCCCACTTGACCACGCCCACTCCGTTTATTGTGAGGCGCATTTTACATTCAGATGAAGCCTTTTATAATTATAACTGCGCCAACCGAACAATAAAGCGACTCAGACTGTTCTTAAAGAGAACAGATATGCAAGATCTGAACTGGAGAGACATAAACATGATCATGTTTCTGTAGAAGAATTGATTAAAACACTGACACATGCAGCACTGCGCAATGAGTTCGATATTTTAATAAGTCAGGACATCATTTGCCTCAGAAGGATTCTGTTTTAAAGTGTTAATTCGCCCAAAAATGAAAGCTCTGTCATCATTTACTCTGCACTCATGTCATTTCAAACCCATGTGACTTTTTCTCTTTCCTGGAACACAAAAGGAGATATTTTGTAGAACGTTCAGGCTGCTCTTTTCCACACAATAAAAGTAAATGGGGTCTGAGGCTGTAGAGCCCCAAAAATGCTCCATAAAAGTATTCAATCTGATTTGTGTGCTATATTACAAGTCCTCTGATGTCACTACAACACTGTCAATGGTAAAGCAAAACAAACCTGAATTTAAGTCAGTTTTTACTGAAAATCTTCCCTTCCTGTGTAGCTTTCAAATCTAACTTGCGTTTGCGCGCGGTTAAATATGGGGCATCAAGACATGTCATGCCATGAGTTGTGTGGACCAGTTTTATGCTGCTTTCTGGTGTTTTGTGTCATTTTTGGAGCTTGACAGTCCCGGTTTCTAATCACTTTCATTGTACGAAAAGAGAAGCCCAGACATTTTGCCGAAAACCTTTTTTTGTGTTCCACGGAATAAAGAATGTAATACAAGTTTGGAACGACATGAGAGTGAGTCAATGATGACAGCATTTTAATTTTCAGGCTAACCATCCATGTTTTTATTACATTATGCATATCTATCACCGTACCATAGACATTTTAACAAATTAATGCAGCTTTTATAAAACAGACCCAACATCAAAACATTAGTACATACATTAATACAATTGCGGTGATTGCCTTCATTATGCGGAATAAAGGAAAAACCTCGTCTGTACATGCTGGATTGAAAGAGAGGATACTGAAGCGGAGAAAAAGAGACACCAAAATAAGGTTGAGGGGGGCAAAGGGTTCAGACGCCATCCCAAGAATAAAGAGGTTGTCATGGAAATGAGGCAGCTTTATGTCTGGCTCTTAAAAAGCAAGTAAACAAACAAACACCCCCATAAGAGTTCATATAGTATAATGACTGACTGTTTCACACAGCCAGACTGAAGCTTTTTAAAATGAAATGCAGAAATGTGGATCGGCATTTTAAGTTAACAAAGGCAGATTGTGTCGGTCAGGGCTTAAGTTGATGCCCTTTTGACTCCGAATAGACAAACGAAAGACAACAAAAGCAGCTTCCCTAAAAACATGCTGATCTCAGCATGTGAATAAACACAATAACTCTCTAACACCATAACGCACACAAAACACCTCTTCTCTTTATCCAAATACAAAATCCCTACTTTATCAAGGCTGATTAACACACACACACTCTCTGTTTTATCAAGTCATACAGACACTTAACACACACAGTCAAATCGACACCATCCCCCACCCAAAACTCCTTCACACTGAACTCCCGTTTCATTTTCTATTAAAAAACGAGATCAAACGTCTGTTATCCAGCGGCTGCCGAAGAATCAGGGTACGGATAATCCGTGATTATCGGATATTATGCGCATCTTCTCCATCTAACACACTCACACACACTTCAACATCTTCCCTGGCTTGATGTGATTATTCCCATATCACAGCCGCACAGCGGTATTATCCTAATCTGGGAATACTGTAGGACACAGATTACTGTACAGGCACTATTATAAACCACAGATTAACAGCACTTATACATGAGAAAGAGGGGGTAAAAATAAGGGAGAGTAATGATTTCAGTTGATAGAATACCAAAGAAAGAACATAAAAAAACAGAACAAGTAAAAAAAAAAGTAGTTTGTAGTGCTAGTTTTATGCATAAACCGTTAATGGAGTGACTGTGATTCTGTTCTCTGATAACCGTGATTGTCGTCTGTTTTCTGATCAGTGTCTAGTGTTCACTCTGATATTCTTAGTTATGGTGCCTTGTTCTCACCACGGAATAAAAAAATAAAAAAAGATAATTCTGACTTTATATCTCACAATTGTGACTTTATTTAGCATAATTGTGAGCTTATATCTTGAAATTACAACTTGATATCTCAGAACTGTGGCTTTACATGTCGGAATTGCGACTTTATATCTGGTAATTGCGCTTTTATATCTCAGAATTGAATCTATATCTGGTAATTACGACTTTATATCTGGTAATTGCGACTTTATATCTGGTAATTGTGACTTTATATCTCAGAACTGCATCTATATCTGGTAATTGTGACTTTATATCTCAAAATTGAATCTATATCTGGTAATTACGACTTTATATCTGGTAATTGTGACTTTATATCTCAAAATTGAATCTATATCTGGTAATTACGACTTTATATCTGGTAATTATGACTTTATATCTCAAAATTGCATCTACATCTGGTAATTACGACTTTATATCTGGTAATTACGACTTTATATCTGGTAATTGTGACTTTATATCTCAGAATTGAATCTATATCTGGTAATTACGACTTTATATCTGGTAATTACGACTTTATATCTCAGAATTGCATCTATATCTGGTAATTGCGACTTTATATCTCAAAATTGAATCTATATCTGGTAATTGTGACTTTATATCTCAAAATTGAATCTATATCTGGTAATTACGACTTTATATCTGGTAATTGTGACTTTATATCTCAGAACTGAATCTATATCTGGTAATTACGACTTTCTATCTGGTAATTGTGACTTTATATCTGGTAATTACGACTTTATATCTGGTAATTACGACTTTATATCTCAGAATTGAATCTATATCTGGTAATTGCGACTTTATATCTCAAAATTGAATCTATATCTGGTAATTGCGACTTTATATCTCAGAATTGAATCTATATCTGGTACTTGTGACTTTATATCTCAGAATTGAATCTATATCTGGTAATTACGACTTTATATCTGGTAATTGTGACTTTATATCTCAAAATTGAATCTATATCTGGTAATTACGACTTTATATCTGGTAATTGTGACTTTATATCTCAAAATTGAATCTATATCTGGTAATTACGACTTTATATCTGGTAATTATGACTTTATATCTCAAAATTGCATCTACATCTGGTAATTACGACTTTATATCTGGTAATTACGACTTTATATCTGGTAATTGTGACTTTATATCTCAGAATTGAATCTATATCTGGTAATTACGACTTTATATCTGGTAATTACGACTTTATATCTCAGAATTGCATCTATATCTGGTAATTGCGACTTTATATCTCAAAATTGAATCTATATCTGGTAATTGTGACTTTATATCTCAAAATTGCATCTACATCTGGTAATTACGACTTTATATCTGGTAATTGTGACTTTATATCTCAGAATTGAATCTATATCTGGTAATTACGACTTTATATCTGGTAATTACGACTTTATATCTCAGAATTGCATCTATATCTGGTAATTGCGACTTTATATCTCAAAATTGAATCTATATCTGGTAATTGCGACTTTATATCTCAGAATTGAATCTATATCTGGTACTTGTGACTTTATATCTCAGAATTGAATCTATATCTGGTAATTACGACTTTATATCTGGTAATTACGACTTTATATCTGGTAATTATGACTTTATATCTCAAAATTGCATCTACATCTGGTAATTACGACTTTATATCTGGTAATTGTGACTTTATATCTCAGAACTGCATCTATATCTGGTAATTACGACTTTATATCTGGTAATTACGACTTTATATCTGGTAATTGTGACTTTATATCTCAGAATTGCATCTATATCTGGTAATTACGACTTTATATCTGGCAATTATGACTTTATATCTCAGAATTGCATCTATATCTGATAATTACGACTTTACATCTGGTAATTACGACTTTATATCTGGTAATTGCGATTTTATATCTGGTAATTGTGACTTTATATCTCAGAATTGCATCTATATCTGGTAAATGCGACTTTATATCTGGTAATTGTGACTTTATATCTCAGAACTGCATCTATATCTGGTAATTACGACTTTATATCTGGCAATTACGACTTTATATCTCAGAATTGCATCTATATCTGGTAATTACGACTTTATATCTGGCAATTACAACTTTATATCTCAGAATTGCATCTATATCTGGTAATTACGACTTTATATCTGGTAATTGCGATTTTATATCTCAGAATTGAATCTATATCTGGTAATTGCGACTTTATATCTGGTAATTGCAACTTTATATCTGGTAATTGCGATTTTATATCTCAGAATTGCATCTATATCTGGTAACTGCGACTTTATATCTGGTAATTGTGACATTATATCTCAGAATTGAATCTATATCTGGTAATTGCGACTTTATATCTGGTAATTGTGACTTTATATCTCAGAATTGAATCTATATCTGGTAATTGCGACTTTATATCTGGTAATTGCGACTTTATATCTGGTAATTGTGACTTTATATCTGGTAATTGCGATTTTATATCTCAGAATTGAATCTATATCTGGTAATTACGACTTTATATCTGGTAATTGTGACTTTATATCTCAGAATTGAATCTATATCTGGTAATTGCGACTTTATATCTCAAAATTGCATCTATATCTGGTAATTACGACTTTATATCTGGTAATTGCGATTTTATATCTCAGAATTGAATCTATATCTGGTAATTGCGACTTTATATCTCAGAATTGAATCTATATCTGGTAATTACGACTTTATATCTGGTAATTGTGACTTTATATCTCAGAATTGAATCTATATCTGGTAATTGCGACTTTATATCTCAAAATTGCATCTATATCTGATAATTACGACTTTACATCTGGTAATTACGACTTTATATCTGGTAATTGCGATTTTATATCTCAGAATTGAATCTATATCTGGTAATTGCGACTTTATATCTCAAAATTGAATCTATATCTGGTAATTGCGACTTTATATCTCAAAATTGAATCTATATCTGGTAATTGCGACTTTATATCTCAGAATTGAATCTATATCTGGTAATTACGACTTTATATCTGGTAATTGCGATTTTATATCTCAGAATTGAATCTATATCTGGTAATTGCGACTTTATATCTCAGAATTGAATCTATATCTGGTAATTACGACTTTATATCTGGTAATTGTGACTTTATATCTCAGAATTGAATCTATATCTGGTAATTGCGACTTTATATCTCAAAATTGCATCTATATCTGATAATTACGACTTTACATCTGGTAATTACGACTTTATATCTGGTAATTGCGATTTTATATCTCAGAATTGAATCTATATCTGGTAATTGCGACTTTATATCTCAAAATTGAATCTATATCTGGTAATTACAACTTTATATCTGGTAATTGTGACTTTATATCTCAGAATTGAATCTATATCTGATAATTACGACTTTATATCTCAGAACTGAATCTATATCTGGCAATTACGACTTTCTATCTGGTAATTGTGACTATATCTCAGAATTGCATCTATATCTGGTAATTGCGACTTTATATCTCAGAACTGCATCTATATCTGGTAATTACGACTTTATATCTGGTAATTACGACTTTATATCTGGTAATTGTGACTTTATATCTCAGAATTGCATCTATATCTGGTAATTGCGACTTTATATCTGGTAATTGTGACTTTATATCTCAGAACTGCATCTATATCTGGTAATTACTTTATATCTGGCAATTACGACTTTATATCTCAGAATTGCATCTATATCTGATAATTACGACTTTACATCTGGTAATTACGACTTTATATCTGGTAATTGTGACTTTATATCTCAGAATTGAATCTATATCTGGTAATTGCGACTTTATATCTCAAAATTGCATCTATATCTGATAATTACGACTTTACATCTGGTAATTACGACTTTATATCTGGTAATTGCGATTTTATATCTCAGAATTGAATCTATATCTGGTAATTGCGACTTTATATCTCAAAATTGAATCTACATCTGGTAATTACGACTTTATATCTGGTAATTGTGATTTTATATCTCAGAATTGAATCTATATCTGATAATTACGACTTTATATCTCAGAACTGAATCTATATCTGGCAATTACGACTTTCTATCTGGTAATTGTGACTATATCTCAGAATTGCATCTATATCTGGTAATTGCGACTTTATATCTCAGAACTGCATCTATATCTGGTAATTACGACTTTATATCTGGTAATTACGACTTTATATCTGGTAATTGTGACTTTATATCTCAGAATTGCATCTATATCTGGTAATTGCGACTTTATATCTGGTAATTGTGACTTTATATCTCAGAACTGCATCTATATCTGGTAATTACTTTATATCTGGCAATTACGACTTTATATCTCAGAATTGCATCTATATCTGATAATTACGATTTTACATCTGGTAATTACGACTTTATATCTAGTAATTGCGATTTTATATCTCAAAATTGAATCTATATCTGGTAATTACGACTTTATATCTGGTAATTGCAACTTTATATCTGGTAATTGTGACTTTATATCTCAGAACTGAATCTATATCTGGTAATTACGACTTTACATCTGGTAATTGCGACTATATCTCAGAATTGCATCTATAGCTGATAATTACGACTTTACATCTGGTAATTGCGAATTTATATCTCAGAATTGCATCTATATTTGGTAATTACGACTTTATATCTGGTAATTGCATCTATATCTGGTAATTGCGACTTTATATCTCAGAATTGCATCTATATCTGGTAATTGCGACTTTATATCTCAGAATTAAATCTATATCTGGTAATTGCGACTTTATATCTCAGAACTGCATCTATATCTGGTAATTACGACTTTATATCTGATAATTGCGACTTTATATCTCAGAATTGCATCTATATCTGGTAATTACGACTTTATATCTGGTAATTGCGATTTTATATCTCAGAATTGAATCTATATCTGGTAATTGCGACTTTATATCTCAAAATTGAATCTATATCTGGTAATTACGACTTTATATCTCAGAATTGAATCTATATCTGGTAATTGCGACTTTATATCTCAGAATTGAATCTATATCTGGTAATTGCGACTTTATATCTCAGAATTGAATCTATATCTGGCAATTACGACTTTATATCTCAGAATTGCATCTATATCTGGTAATTACGACTTTATATCTGGTAATTGCGACTTTATATCTCAGAATTGAATCTATATCTGGCAATTACGACTTTATATCTCAGAATTGCATCTATATCTGGTAACTGCGACTTTATATCTCAAAATTGAATCTATATCTGGTAATTACGACTTTATATCTGGTAATTGCAACTTTATATCTGGTAATTGCAACTTTATATCTCAGAATTGAATCTATATCTGGTAATTACGACTTTATATCTCAGAATTGAATCTATATCTGGCAATTACGACTTTATATCTCAGAATTGCATCTATATCTGGTAATTACGACTTTATATCTGGTAATTACGACTTTATATCTCAGAATTGAATCTATATCTGGCAATTACGACTTTATATCTCAGAATTGCATCTATATCTGGTAATTACGACTTTATATCTCAGAATTGAATCTATATCTGGCAATTACGACTTTATATCTCAGAATTGCATCTATATCTGGTAACTGCGACTTTATATCTCAAAATTGAATCTATATCTGGTAATTACGACTTTATATCTGGTAATTGCAACTTTATATCTGGTAATTGCAACTTTATATCTCAGAATTGAATCTATATCTGGTAATTACGACTTTATATCTCAGAATTGAATCTATATCTGGCAATTACGACTTTATATCTCAGAATTGCATCTATATCTGGTAATTACGACTTTATATCTGGTAATTACGACTTTATATCTCAGAATTGAATCTATATCTGGCAATTACGACTTTATATCTGGTAATTGTGACTTTATATCTCAGAATTGCATCTATATCTGGTAATTACGACTTTATATCTGGTAATTGCGACTTTATATCTCAGAATTGAATCTATATCTGGTAATTGCGACTTTATATCTCAGAATTGCATCTATATCTGGTAATTACGACTTTATATCTCAGAACTGCATCTATATCTGGTAATTACGACTTTATATCTGGTAACTGCGACTTTATATCTCAGAACTGCATCTATATCTGATAATTACGATTTTATATCTCACAATTGTGACTATATCTCGCAATTTTGAGCTTCTCGTAATTGCCCATTTATTTCTCGTAACTGCAAGCTCACATATCGAAATTGTGACTACATCTGGTAATTGCAACTTTATATTTTGAATTGCGACTTTATATTTATGAATTGTGTATATATCTGGTAATTACAACTTAATATTTCGTAATTGCAACTTTATATCTTAGAATTGAAACTTTATATCTCGCAATTTTGAGCTTCTCGTAATTCTCAATATCGGATTCATATATCGGAATTGTGACTATATCTGGTAATTGCGACTTTATATCTTGGAGTTGCTGCTGTATTTCTTGTAATTGCAAGTTTATTTCTCAGAATTGAGTTTATATCTCGGAATTGCAACTTTACCTCACAATTGTGACTTTATATCTTGAAAACATGCAATTATGACCAATAAACTCGCAATTACAAGAAATAAAGTCACAATTGGGAAACAAAAATTCAGAATTACCTTTTTTTTTATACTCAAGTTAACAGATCTAGCTTAGTTAACATTCAGACGTCTCTCCTTACAAAAAAGGAATAATTATAGAGCGACGAGGCGTATTCTGATGATTTAAATCAAAGAGAAATGGAGTGCAGCCATTCCAAAGGTGCTTTAGGTCAGTTTCCCCATGAAAATACTGACTTAATTTACTCACTCTCATGTCGTTCCAAACACATAAGACTTAATTTAGTTTAGCTGAATGTCCAAGCTGCTGTCATTCGTACAATGAAAGAGAATAGGCACATAAAAGTACCATAAAATAGCCCTTGTGTGCTACATTTCAAGTTTTCTGACTGAAATTAAGATGTAAGTCAATGAAAATCTTGCCCTCTGCCACAGCGCTGAAGTCTCATTCTCATTTGCATGTTTTCAAATATGCCGATGGAAACGTGTCATACCAGGATTGATTCTGAATTCTGAGGGCCATTGGTTCTTGCCTGTCTTGTGACTGATCACAATGCAGCATGTTGAATATGTGGAATAAATATATATATATATATATATATAGCAGGGGTCTTCTCCTCACATCAAGGGATCGTATGGCTTCAAAAGACTTTTATGGTATTTTATAATGCCTTTTGACAGTTTGAGATCTTGTGGTCTTTGTCTGCTTTCATCGTATGGAAAAAAAGCTTAACATTTCTTTAATGTGTCTTTTGTGTTCTATGAAAGAAAGTCAGCCACACAGGTTTGGACAGCGAGTAAATAATGACAGAATTTTCATTTTTGGGTGAACTATCCCTTTAAATATTTGTGTGTTATAGTGTTTTGTTCTATTGCTCTCTGCATCTCTGTTATATCTGTCAGTATTAATTCATATTCTCATGATTTCATAAGTGATGTGAACAGTTTTTCAGTAGACAGTCTCGCCATGTTTTTTCACTCTCTGACGCCTCGTTTTTTCCTCACTGACTCCAGCTGTGAGAGAGAATGACAGACAGTGAGAGAGTTAGATCTGACACTATTTAATGTGTCAGTGTGAGACTCAGAGACACACGGCTGTGTTTAATATTCACCTCGTTCTCCACCTTCTTCAGTCGGCTGAGAGCGTCTTTCGCTGCATCCTGAGAAACATGAACAGTTTCAGCTTTAATCACAATGACTGAATCCAAAATGTGACATCACAGAGTTCTGATGAAACATCTGTGTAAGCATCTGCTCAAGTGTGTGAGAGTAAAACCCTCACACCTGATAGAGAAAACGCAAAGAGCACAGAAGAGCAAATCTGAAGGATGTCAGGAATCAATGCGTTTGTGTTTGAAGTAAGAGCAGCCGGGGTCTGATTACATGAGTGTGTGTGCTCACCCGGTTGCCTTGACTGGAAAACATTTTCACAGAATCCGAGAGACCGTGAACAAACTTCCGCAGAACATTCTCATATTCTGTGACAAAGAGAGCAAAAGAAAGATTATGGATTATATATTTTCACTTTTTGAGGATTCTCTGCAATTGACAGATTCATTCAACTTGGTCTCATACAATCACGTTACTATACCTACATTTTTGCAAAATGATTTTTACATGGCTCGTTGTACGTGTCGCAGCAGTTTCCTTGTAAAATGAAAACCCGAGGTGCTACAGAAAATGTTATTCTCTTTCACACAAATCACTAGTAAAAGGGCAGATTATCAGTTCATAAATGCTTGCTTTTCGCCCTGTTCCTCACACAATGCTATCTTATGACATCAAAACACGTTTAATTTAGACACGTTTTAAAGTATGCATTACATAACCAACTACATTTACAAGCTTGTTCATGTGTGATCAAATTTCGCAGTAGCTCAACTGATAAAGCGTTGCACTTGCTATACAATGGACCGGGGTACGAAGTCACAGAAGCACCGTTTTCAACTAGTGTGTTTCTAGTGTTACTACGTAGTTTCATTTAGTGTAAATATACAGTATCTTTTCAATTTATGTTGTCACCCTAATTAAGATCTGTACTGTTTTGTGCCAGATAAATACTGCTGTTTTATCATCTGATAGTTATATTTTTAAAGAAGATATTACTCTTTAATAGTAGCCTGTAGTGTTACAAACTACTTTATATAAGGGAAGCTTTGCTCCAGTCGAACTTCTTTACATTATGAGAAGCTTGTAGTTTGACACACTACAGTTTCAAGGTAGCTTGTAGAGTTACGTGTGTGTATTGTACCTGTCAGTGCTGCTGGGTGTCTCTCCAAGTATGATTTCTGCCACTGCAGTCGTTGACAGATGTCCATGTGCTGTTTGATGAGTTCTGACGGGTCTCGTCTGTTCTTCTTATAATCACTGATCTAAAGAGACACCGAAATGACTTGACATTTTACATCTGCATCAAAACAGCCCTAAAATAGAATTCTAGATCATTCTAGAATTCAAATCAAAACACAAAATATCAAACCTTATTCCATATTTACACTGGAAGAGAGTAGCATGTGAAACAATGTGACAAATCTATACTGCTCCCATTATAATCGCCAAACCGCTTTGTTGATTATAATGTCTAGTTTGGTATGGTCGTGTCGAGCCACTTGCTTTCAGTGTAGGCTGGTTGAACTCAGACATACACACACCTTCCACTCCATTCTCTCTTTATCATGGTTGAGCAGACTGAAGCTGTGCATTTTATACTGCGGCGGAGACGAGCTGGAACAGAACCAGAGAGAGACACACATGAAACACTCACATACTGTTTGTGTAAATAATACAGGGGCATTCATGCAAGTAAGTCTAGGTGTTACCTTGGTTTGCTGTTCCTGTCGTGATCATTTCGGGGTTTGGATCTCGGAGAAGGAGCCTGCTGGATTGAAGAGATTAAAAGCATCTTTTATAATGGCACTTGCACTGTAAATATTCAAAGCAGTAAACGGTGAGAAAACATTTATTTTAACCCTTGTGCGTCAATTTAAAAAAAGTTACTCAGAGGTCCTTAGAGGACAAAAATATCCGCGACAAAAAACTGCCATAAAAATATTATATATTAATATTATTTTCAACTTTCACTGACTTCATCAGTCCTGATCATAACTATCAAATATTAATTCATTTTCAGGATTTTAACCCTTTAAAATGGCAGTTTGTTGACATAATGCCACTGTTGTTTTTTTACACACACACACACACACACACACACACACACACACTTCTCAATACACACTCTGACATCCACACACCCACACAATTTTAGCTGCATCATTTATTCAATTGTCCTGCAGTGCTCTATAATACAGCAAACAGAAAATAGGGGAAAAGCTTGTATTTGCTCCATAGGCTAAACATGAGAAAAATGGCGCCATCTGGTGGAAAATATTAAACGTACATTTTGAAGCCAGGGCTCCGGAATGAAAGCATAATATCATAGAATTCATGATTTGATGCTTTAATGGCACTGGGATCAAATATTGCAGGTTTTAATGGGTTTCAATGGGGACATTTTTGTCCTGAAGGTCCTGAGTGTAACTATTGTGTGTACACAGTGTATTATAGATGTAGGAACTGAGGTTGAAATATCAAAATTCCCACTAAAATACACACCTTTGACAAAATGTATGCCGTTGGCATTAACACAGCCAAAATAATCGAAGAAACAAAAATGAAAAAGACAAAAATGTCCCGAAGGTCGCACAAGGGTTAAATAATATTTGTTACCTAATCCTAGCTCTAACCTAACCCCATCCTTTACTTTCTATTGGTACACGAGGCAGTCCAGCTTGTTTTTGTATTCATGTTGGTTTTTTTGTTGTAAATTGTAAACAAAACTTAAAAAACCTAAATAAATAAATAAATAAATTAATTAATTAATTAATTAATATTAATTATTATTAATTATTAATTATATTATATTAAAAAATATAATACTTTTTTAATTTATTAAATGAATGATGATATATGAATATATATTTTTTATTAAATAAGAGGGCAACTGAAGGGACAGATAAAAGACGCAATATAAATTATTAAAAAAAAAAAGAGAAAACACTCGCTCTCTTCATACCCTTCTCTCTTTATCTCCATCTTTTTCTCGGTCTCTCTCTTTCTCAGGTGAGGGGGTCAAGGGGTCAATGACGAGCCATTTGTCCGTCACCGGCTTTAGCTGAACTCCACCCAGTGGCTCACGGATCTTCACACGCACCTCCAGTTTCCCTCCCGTCGCCTTCCGGCCGTCCAGCACCTGCAAACACTCATGAGACTCCAGCATCTGTGTGTGTGTTCTACGTGAATGTGCGTGTGTGTGTGTGTGTGTAACTCACATCTATGATCTCTCTGATCTCACACTGGTTCTCCAGAGCTTCCAACTTCAGCTGAGCACTTCCCACCACTTTATCTGTCTTAAAGAGACCACTACACCCACACACAGTGATGATCAACATGATCACAGTTTGCTGATATTGATTATTGGTGTTGGTTAAAAGATTCTCACCCTTTGTGTATGATCTCAAACTTGATGCCTTTTGCCTGTACGACTCTCTTGAAGCCTCGATGATCTCGCTTAATGTTCAGATTAAACTGCTCCTTAAACTCTACACACACAGACTGTCAACTAATGTACAATAATTTAATATAATATAATGCAACTAACTTATAACACAGCATCACTAGTAATCTTCCTGGTTAATGTGTGTGTGTGTACCTGGACAGTTGGTATTTTTAACAGTGCTGGTTTTGTCTCTCTGAGCCTCTTCCTAATAAAAATACACACACTGTTACTGTAGATCACAACAGCATTAATGAGTGTGTGTTTGCAGGTGTTGATGAGTGTGACGGTGTGTCGTACCACACTGGGGAAAGGAAACTCAAAGCGCACACTCGCATCGAGATCACTGGCTGAAAGTCCTGGAGAAAACAAGATTGATGAACACAGCTGCACACACAAATCATACACACACGAAAACACACACACACAAACACACACACCTGGAGGAGCTGGCAGGTTGATTCCTTTCACGATGATCAGTGCCATGTCATTGGCCGTCAGGTCAGGATTGATCCTGAACACAGTGAGAGCTGAATCTGAGAAAATGTCTCTTAAATAAATGAGATCATGCTTTTTCTGAGCATACAAACGGTTTTCTTTATAGGGGTAGTCTTTGGGTTAGTCTGACGCAATTATAATGATCATCTTCAAATCAAAACAACAGTAGTCAATGTTATGTCCTTAATAAATGTGTGTTCTCACTTGACACTGTTGAAGGTGCGCTCTTCTGTGTGGAACTTGGGTACTGGTCTTCCTTTAGCATGAGCTTTCTTCAGCAGTTCAATATTACTAAGGCATTCTTCGGCCAGCTTCTCAAACCTAAACACACATTTAGATTTAACATTTATATTTATCGGAATTTGCATTTAAAGGGATATTTCGCAAAAAATGAAAATTCTCTCATTATTTACTGATCATTGCCATCCCAGATGTGTATGACTTTCTTTCTTCCGCAGAACACACATTAAGGGTTTTTAAAAAAAAATTATATTTCAGCTCTGTAGGTCCTCACAATGCAAGTGAACGGAGATCAGACGTAGGAACTCCAAAAATCACATAAAAGAAACATAAAAGTAATCCATATGTCTCCAGACAGGTGTGGGTGAGAAACATCAAAATGTAACTCCTTTTTTTAATCAATCTCCACTTTAACTTTCACTTTTAGATGTGAAAGTGAAAGTGGAGATTATATTGCGATATTCTTCAAAAAAATCTTCATTTGTGTTCTGCTGAAGAAAGAAAGTCACACACATCTGGGATGGCATGAGGGTGAGTAAATGATGCGAGAATTTTCATTTTTGGGTGAACTATCCCTTCAAGATTTACATTCAGATTATTATCAAATCATTTACAAAAAAAAAAGAAAAAAAAAAAAAGAATAAAACTAAAAATAGCACAATTTTCAAGTTGTTTCTAAAGCTTTCTCATTTTTATATATTATGTATATGGTAAAATACATACATGGTTAAAAAAAATCTAAATTCTTTTAATGTACTGTATAGATTTGACTGTTATAGCCTTGTCCCAGACTCTTTCAATATCAAATTATGAAAATCCATTATAAAAAATACTAATTGCTACATGTTTAAAACTCTAATAATCTAAACAAAAAAGTCCAACAAAGAAAAAAACATTTCAATATTTACGGTGTGAAAATGATTTCTATCCCTTTTTAATCAAATTTCGACCATCTCACAGTTGTGGTGTAATTTCCATTTCCTCGGCTAAATGTGAAAATATTATTTAATTGTATTTAGGATACATAAAATGTTAGCTATGAAATTAGCCTTAGCAAGAAAAAAAAAAAAGTCAGCTATTTTAATTCAAAATGTTAAAAATGTGATTTCCATCAGCGTAATTTTCAACAGAATTCTATTAAACACAATAAAGAATTTGAGATGTGCTGGAAATCACTCCGTGGTGGGAATATTCATGACTTATTTTACAAAAATGACATAAATCTCCTGTTATGAATGTGCATGCACTGGTTGGTCATTATTAATAGACAAATTAAATGAAGTAGTGAGAGTGTAAAACATGGCCGGACTAGGGGTGCCTCCTTGTGCCCCTGCCCGCCCCCTATCACATCCTAGTACCGGCTGTGGTGTAAATTTTTTTTTATGAGACAACTTTCTAGAAGTCCACAGTGGTAAAAACACCCAATGTTGAAGAAACACCCATATTTAAAATTTGTATTTGACCATGGATGCAAAAAATGTGAAAACTTTTTTATTTAGGTAAATCTGTCAAAATTGGTCAGTTTCATAATGCTTTAGTCCATATTCGAAGCCCAAAACAAGAACACACACCTGAATAATCTGTTTATCCAATGAAACGGAGAGCAAAACAGACCATTAATAACACACATACATCATCATCTTTAATGAAAACACACACACAGACCTTGCAGTTTCTGCTATATTCCCCATATGTGTGAATTGCTGGGAGCAGGCGAGGCATTTCTGGACAAAAAGTTTTAAAAAAAAAAAATCATTTCGATTTTAAAAACCTTACACCATTTGTGATAACTGTCAGAAAATGTTCTTCAGTCTAATGAATGTTTGTTGTTATAACATATTAATAACTGTGTTGTTAATGTGAATAAACATGTAATAAAGGTGTAATAACCTCATGCTGTCGTTTAAGCTGCCCCATGAGTTGAGCGTACTGCTCAGCAGAACGAGAAGAGAGAGAGGATGAGCGAGATTGAGACAGTCTGTAGTCTTCCTCGCTAAAAGGAGCGCCCGGCACCTGGAAGAAAGGCAATTATATATAAATAAAACATTAACCCTATAAGCAAGAGATTGAGATCTCTTTCAAGTTCTTATCACCAATAAATACATTTAACACATACTTTAAGCCTGTTAAATATGTTAAAGCTCAAAAGCATTTATTTATTAATTTAAATGCAACTACTCCACCACACATCAGTTCACATTCACACAAACCTCACATTTCACACATACAGAAACAGTGTTTCCTGCACAGCTGTTTAACAATGGAAAGGAAATATACAGCATATAAATGTTCAATTTAGACTTTAAGTTCACAAGTTTGGCTAATATATATATATATATATATATATATATATATATATATATATATATATATATATATATATATATATATACACACACACACACAGAAAATATAGATAATAGATCTCTGTATATAATATATATTAGCCAAACTTGTGAACTTAAAGTCTAAATTGAATGTGACGAGAAATAATAAATGTCTTATATATGAACGAATCACTTGCCGTTACACTCGTTCACGTACCTTGGTGATGTCGACAGGAAGTCCTGCTTTGGCGGCAGTGATCATGGGCTCCAGGCCTTTAGCGTTTCTCAGGTGTTGAGCGGCTCCCTGCATGTCCTTCATCTCTTTAGAGCGCAACGCCGCCTTCACAAACTGCTGCCTGCGCATCGTCAAGAAATCCAGCTGCTGCTGGGCTACAACACACCACACATTATAAACACACTCATGTAGATGCACTATTACACACACACACACGTATTATTTACTCACTATACCTTTCCCCCCAAGTTTAAAGGCGTTTGTGGAGCCAGTGGGTGTTCCTGCGGTGGACAATGCTTTTGTAGGTGCGGGAGATCTTGATTTCTGAACAGCAGGTTGAGCTGATGACTGCTTGACACATAAAACACAGAAATAACATGTTTAAACACAAAACAAACTCGGTACTGCATGCCTTCATTCACATATATCAATTATTCACAATGATTTTGAACAATGAGTTCCTTTAACATGCTCAATTACACAGTCAACCATCAGATCTTACTCTCTACCCTCTCCTCACTGGGCATCACAGGAACTGTGCTTGACTGGTTTAATTCCTATCTCTCAGGTAGGTCCTTCAAGGTAGCCTGGAGAGGTGAGGTATCCAAGCCACATCAGCTACTTACTGGGGTACCGCAGGGATCAGTGCTTGGGCCACTTCTCTTCTCTATATACACAGCATCACTAGGACCCATCATTCAGGCACATGGGTTCTCTTATCACTGCTATGCAGATGACACACAGCTCAACTTGTCTTTCCAGCCCAATGACACCACGGTGACTGCTCGAATCTCTGCCTGCCTGGTGGACATCTCGGCCTGGATGAAGGAACACCACCTGCAACTCAACCCAGCCAAGACTGAACTCCTCGTCTTTCCAGCCAACCCTGCTGTTGAACACAACATCACCGTGCAGCTGGGTGCAACTACAGTAACGCCTTCCAAAATAGTCAAAAATCTAGGGGTAAGCATCGATAACCATCTCAATTTCACAGACCACATCTCAAAGACAGCACGATCATGTAGATTTACACTCTACAATATCAGGAAAATAAGACCCTTCATCTCGGAACATGCCACACAACTTCTTGTCCAGTCATTGTCATAACTAGACTGGACTACTGTAACGCTCTCATCGCAGGCATCCCTGCATGCGCAATTAGACCCGTGCAAATGATCAAGAATGCAGCAGCACATCTGGTCTATAATGAACCAAAGACAGCACATGTTACACCACTCCTCATCTCTCTTCACTGGCTGCCGGTTGATGCACATATCAAATAAAAAAAGACCCAGTCACTGGGTCTGCTCCAGCATACCTAAAATCATTTCTGCAGAGCTACACGCCCACTAGAAGCCTGCGGTCGGCTAAGGAACATCGTCTTGTTGTACCAACACAAAGAGGCTCCAAAACACTTTCCCGAACTTTCGGTTTCATTGTACCACATTGGTGGAATGACCTTCCCAACTCCATCCTTGAAGCTGACTCACTTTCTGTCTTCAAAAAATGACAAAAAAACACATCTTTTCCATGAGCACTTAACCAGTTACTAATAAAAAACATTTTTAATACCATTCTGATGCTAGTGAAACTTTGTAATACAGCACTTTTCATACCACTGTCTCCTTAAGATGATTCGCTTTTGTTTTCCTCTTTTGTAAGTCGCTTTGGATAAAAGCGTCTGCCAAATGAATAAATGTAAATGTAAATTAGGTTCCCTCTACAGGATATATTTGAGTTGAGTTAACATAGTGATTTTAAGTAAAATAAAAACAAAAAAAACTCATTTTAAACATGTGCAACCACCATCCACATCTGAATCAAGTTAATCCAAAGGGTTATTTTTTTAAAGTGCCTTGCGACCCACGAATTTGAAAGTGTTAAGACACCAATGATTTTATATAGTCTCTGATTGAACATCAGAATCAAAAATTATGTTTGAGTCATTTCTGTGAATCAGTTCAAACGGTCTGTTTCAATGAATTGTTTGCTTCAAGGAAGGCTTTGTGTTACATTTTTAAAATGTTTAAGTGATAGCATATGTAGATAAATATTCCCATTTATTCTGAAAATGATTAAACATTAAGCACAGAAAATCTACTATCCTTCATTTTAACTAGATATTTACAGTTTGAATCTGTCAGGCTGAAATGACGTTTCCTCAGAAAATCACCTTTTTGAGTCATTTCAGAGCATTCAGGTTTTAATTAGTCAGTTTCTAGATTTTTTTGACCTTTGTTGCTTCCTTTCCTGAGACTTCGTCCTCATCTGCATCCTGATTGGCCAGTTTTATTGCTGTCTCCAGGACGCCCATAAAATTCTGATCACCACCCTCAGCGCCCTGCAGTGGAGGACAACCTGACACACACACAGGCACACGCGCGCACACACACAAACACACCATCAGAACCGCATTGTACACACTCATGCTGTAACAACCCACACTGTTAAGAGATCTACTACCTGGTGGAACAGGAAGTTCTGCCAAATTCACCGCCCGTCCTGCTTTATGAGCTTTGATGGCATCTTGATATTGCTGAAAATACACAAAAAAGCAAGCGGTTGAATTTGAGTTTAAAATGAAAAGCTTTTCTGTGCACGCAAGTGTGTGATGAGCGTTTTTGTGCATGCTACCTTGACTATCCGCTGGTGCATGCGTGCCTTGCGGTCATCTCCTTTGCTCTTGGCGCTTTCTGCAGCTTCTTTATATTTGTCCATGCGCTGCTGTAAGGCCTCGCCAACGCTTTGAGGAGCTGAGAGAGCTGAAATACACACACACAGACACATGTTTACTTAAGAAATGTTCTGGGTTTAAACTGTATTTGGGACGTCAGGTTCTCTCTCTCTCTCTCTCTCTCTCTCTCTCTCTCTCTCTCTCACAAACACTCACTCACTCACTCAACCTCTCACTTCACCTGTGTTTGGAGCAGCCGTCGGTGCAGTAAGGGGAGCGGGTGGTTTTGTGGACATCTGAGGAGGGTTTGAATGTGGCACCTGAACTTCTCCTGAGGAAGAGAGCAGGATATCCACCAAACTGAATAAATGTGACCATCATTTCCAGTGTAGAAATGAGATAATTTCATATGTGATGTGAAGAGTTACCAGGAGGGGGCGGCAGAGAGCAAATATCAACAAACTCCCCATTGTCAACAGTCTCCACCATTGAGTCTAATTTCTGTGGGAGTGTAAGATGCAAATACAGAGTTCATTTTCCCAGTTTTGATTCTGATTTTGTAAACAGTGTTTCAGCTCTGATCACGCCTACTCATAAAATCCTCAAACATTTCTAATTCTACAAATCTCACTGCAGTCATATGGGTGTTGTCTGAACTTCATGAATATCCTTGGCTGGATGCTGACATTAACATCACAACACAGCAGTATTGGAGAGTAACAAAAAGTAAACTAGATAGGTAAGCTTCGCCAAGACAAAAATCGATTTTAAAAACTATCAGCCAGTGAATTGGTTATCAGCATTTTCCATCACCTTAGTTACCGGTATCTGCAAAATCCACTATCGGTTGACCTCTACTAGAAATCCCTGCAAATCTACTTTTCAGAGTGAAATAAATATTTAGCTAAATGCTGCTGTTTCACACTTTTAAAAACCTTCAATGTTGTTAGCTACTTTCAATTATTAGCTTGTAGTTAACTGCTTTTAACTACTGATTTACTGTAGATGAATGACTTTATACTATGATTCGGTTGTACATTTGGCAAGCCACAGTTTTAAAGCAGCTTCCCCAACGCAGTATGTGCCCTTCAAGTCGCTCTGAAAAGAAAGAGTCTGCTAATTTAATAAATGTTGTGGTAAACATGTTAATCATGACACTGCAGTACTGACAGATTGCAGAGGTCGTTACCTTGGCGATGAGGTAGAGTTGTTTGGCCTGGTCTGTGTTTCCGCTCTGTTTGGCCTGTATGGCCGCCAGCTTATATTCTCTCTGTCTGTTTAATATACTCGCTTTGACCTCTGAAATACACACACACCAACTCAGAATCAGACTATGCTGCTATTTGCATGACTTTATGTAATTAAAGTAGCTTCTATAAGATCAGACTTTTGGAAGAGTTAGCTGTACCTGAGTGCTGTGCATTGGGCTGGTTGGGTGTGAGCGGTGATATGGCTGGTGTATCAGGCGTTATGGCTGTTGATCTCTGTGGTGGAGGCTGCAGTAGCTGTGGTTTGGGTGGTGCGACTGGTCTGGCCTCTTGTAGTGACTTTTCATTGGTCGTCTGAGGTGGAGTGTAGGCTGGAGGAGTCTTGTCCTGCTCACTGATTGGCTCGGCCTGTGAAACCGAAGAGGGTTTTCCACCAGTGGCCACTGGAGGAGGCATCTCCTCTTCATTGATGGGTTTCCCTTTTTTGACTGACATCAGCATTGACTGGAGAGTCTGTAAACAAACAGAAGGCATTAACAAAAATATGAGAAAGTGTGTAACGATTTGGGAATTTTTTTTATGATGATAAATGAGACATGACCCACCTTCATTCCACGGTCATATCTGCGTGCTTTGCTGATCTCCCCTGCAGCCTTGGCGTTGCCAATGGCTGTCTGGTACATGTCGATGCGCTCCTGTAGGCGAGACTCCAGGCTGGCTGGAGCACTCAGTGATGCTGGGGTTGTCTGAGATGCTGTGCTTGAGCGCTGAGGTGGTGCTGGTGACGGAGGGGGCTTCCTCACCACTTCGTCTTCCAACACCTCATTCAGCTCAGCCTGAAACATATTAAACAACTTCAAACAGTATCTCCTCATGCTAAAATACCACTTAAACTGAATGCAGAAACATCATTTCTCTAACTAATTAGTCTTAACATGGGTGGGCAACTAGGAATATCATTCCTACAATATGAAACAGAGGGGACTTCTACTACACTGAGAAATCTACGGTGGCCCCGTCGTTTGCACTGCGTTTCAAAATAAGAGTGAACTGTTCTCCAGCTCTTTATGGATACAGCTGCCCTCCACTCACCAAGAGATCAGCATCGTTCTCCAAATCCCCATCATCATCTCCATCTTCATCCAGATCCTTCATACACAGAGCAGCCATCCACTCGATGTCCTCCATGGGCACTGGAGCTACATGATAACAGAAAGAGAGAAAGACGAGAAAAAAATTAATACGAAAAAGGGACATGCATATGCACTTCAACTTCTGGCACTTTTACGTCCCAGGGGTTGTTTTTTGTTTTTTTTATTAAAATGAAGAGATTTCAACTTTTGTCTTGTTATATGAAGGTCTGAATTAAAACTGAACTGGAAACATTTGACCAGGCCTTCAAAATTTATTTTTGGTACTTTTCAAATGTCTTTTTTTCTTTTAGTTTTTGCCTTGCCACACACTTTCAATATTAAACTATGAAAATCCATTATACAAAAATAATAATAAAAAAAATTATGTTTAAAAATATGATAATAAACAAAGAATTTTACGGTGGTAAAATTTATTGTGGTAAAATTATTTCTATTGATTTTTCAAAAATTACACCTGTCCCACAATTGTGGCATTATTGTCACCTCACCAAACATTTTAGCCCTTAATTAAGACTTTTCAAAAGTTTGTGTTCTCTGTTCTTGTTATCCAAGTGTCAGTGAAAAGCTTGAGATGAAATATGAGTTAAAATATTATTTATTGTGTGTATTTAGTATAAATCAAATGTTAAGAATGAAATTAGCCTTAGCAATACAAAAGAGACGGACATTTTTCCCCCCACAAAACATTGAAAATGTCATTTCCATCAGCATCATTTCCAGCACAGAATTCTGTTAAACACAAAACAGAATTTGAAATGTGCCGTGAGTGACGCTGTGGTGGGAATTTTCATGACCTTTAGAAACAAATGGCACTAAAAGGAATATTTGGGGTTCAATACAAGTTCAGCTCAATCGACAGCATTTGTGGCATAATATTGAGTACCACAAAATTTAATTTAGACTCGTTCCTCCTTTTCTTTAATAAAAGCAAAAATCTGGGTAACAGTGAGGCAAGTGAATGGGGGCCGATTTTTGAACGTTTAAAATACTGTTTCGCGAGTCCTCACGTTATAATCTAGCTGCATTAAGTGTGTGCGCTCGAGCGATGAGCGTCCCCACGACAGAGTGTGCGTCAGCCGGATGCAGTTTCAATCTCTCCCCCTTAGACCGGGTACAGTTTCAATCTCTCCCCCTTAGATCGGGTACAGTTTCAATCTCTCCCCCTTAGATCGGGTACAGTTTCAATCTCTCCCCCTTAGATCGGGTACAGTTTCAATCTCTTCCCCTTAGATCGGGTATAGTTTCAATCTCTCCCCCTTAAACCGGGTACAGTTTCAATCTCTCCCTTAGACCGGGTATAGTTTCAATCTCTCCCCCATAGATCGGGACATTTCACATAGAGAATTGCCAGTTTCAGAGTTTGTAGTTATTTACATGATCTGCTTCCGTATTATTTGAACTTTAATATAACTGCATTAAAGACGTAACGCCGGGGTGTTTCCTTTAAAGACACTCTGATATACAAGTTTTGCTCCAGCTCCACTTATTCCACAAGAGAGTGCTCCTGCATTATAATTCCCTCATACTTTGCGATCTACATCACCTGGAGCTGTTTTCTTCCTCAGTCAGGAGCGAGCTGCAGTGCTGCTCTCGCGTGTCATCATTAGAGTTTAATGTGATCTCACGTTACGTTAAATGAGATCAAACGACTACTCGACAATGAAAATATTTGTTGACAATTTTTTATTGTCGACGTTGTCGATAACATCGACTAATCGTTTCAGCCCTAACTGTGATGCATGTACATTCTGTACACGGTTGAAAATTTGTTGTAGACAAATTTAAAAATGTTGACAAATATTTCAACGAGACTTCGCTTTCTAGAAGCCCAAAGTGCTAAATGTGCCCAAAAATGAAGAAACACCCATTAATATCAAAACTGTCAACACTGCAACCAACAAAACAAGAGATCCTAACACAGTTATCTGGACACTTTGACATGTTTGGTGTCCTCACCTTTCCCTCCAGCTTTTCTGTCCACTGGCCCACCCCTTCCTCCTCCACCTCCCACCAGGGCCAGAAGCTCCGCCTCCAAGTCCTCCTCATTTCCTCCAGAGTCATCCAGCCCACCGTCAGGAGCCAAATCCAACAGCAGTCCCATCTGACAATATGAGCAGAACTGAGTGATTGATTAACTGTGTCATGATAAATTGAGTCCGCCGGTATCGAGTCCCCATGGGGGTAACTGTTTGTAATGCCTGAACAAAAACCTATCATGTTATTGTGATAGCATGTCATTGAAGTCTAGGCGAACTGAAAAACACAATAACACATCTTTAATTTCACAATCTATAACTTCAGTTATATATTATTATGTGTAACATATGATTTTAAAGACATTAAATGTCGTATTTACATTACGTATTTTTAATCAGGCACTGAATAGAGTATCGATTACTAGCTCTTTGAGCCAATGGAATCACTGTGATGTCAGATGGAGACTCAATTTATCATGACACCGGATCTATCAATCGATTGATTAAAAAAGAGAATTTATCCATTCAATTTAAATCCATATCTAATTAGGGACAACATATTATTTTTATTTTTATGCGTATTATGAAACATGTATTGACTTAAAAGATGGAAGACAGGCTGAGATGAGAGGATGCGATGCAAAATATTGTATAGATATACACTGGTGGCCAAAAGTTTGGAATAATGTACAGATTTTGCTCTTATGGAAAGAAATTGGTACTTTTCATCAAAGTGGCATTCAACTGATCACAATGTATAGTCAAGACATTAATAATGTGAAAAATTACTATTACAATTTGAAAAAAATGTTCAGAACTTCTTAAACTACTTCAAAGAGTTCTCATCAAAAAATCCTCCATGTGCAGCAATGACAGCTTTGCAGATCCTTGTTATTCTAGCTGTCAGTTTGTCCAGATACTCAGGTGACATTTCACCCCACACTTCCTGTAGCACTTGCCATAGATGTGGCTGTCTTATCGGGGACTTCTCACGCACCTTACAGTCTAGCTGATCCCACAAAAGCTCAATGGGGTTAAGATCCAGAACACTCTTTTCCAATTGTCTGTTGTCCAATGTCTGTGTTTCTTTGCCCACTCTAATCTTTTCTTTTTGATTTTCTGTTTCAAAAGTGGCTTTTTCTTTGCAATTCTTCCCATAAGGCCTGCACCCCTGAGTCTTCTCTTTACTGTTGTACATGAAACTGGTGTTGAGCGGGTAGAATTCAATGAAGCTGTCAGCTGAGGACATGTGAGGCGTCTATTTCTCAAACTAGAGACTCTGATGTACTTATCCTCTTGTTTAGTTGTACATCTGTTCTTCCACATCTCTTTCTGTTCTTGTTAGAGCCAGTTGTCCTTTGACTTTGAAGACAGTAATGTACACCTTTGTATGAAATCTTCAGTTTTTTGACAATTTCAAGCATTGTATAGCCTTCATTCGTCATAACATTGATTGACTGATGAGTTTCTAGAGAAAGCTGTTTCTTTTTTGCCATTTCTGACCTAATATTGATCTAAAGACATGCCAGTCTATTGCATACTGTGGCAACTCAAAAACAAACACAATGTTAAGCTTAATTTAACGAACCAAACAGCTTTCAGCTGTGTTTGATATAATGGCAAGTGATTTTCTAGTACCAAATGATCAATTTATCATGACTACTCAAGGATAAGGTGTTGGAGTGATGGCTGCTGTCTAGATTTGATAAAAAAATGACTTTTTTCAAATAGTGATGGTGCTGTTTTTTACATCAGTAATGTCCTGACTATACTTTGTGATCAGATGAATGCCACTTTGGTGAATTAAAGTACCAATTTCCTTCGGAAACAGCAAAATCTGTACATTATTCCAAACTTTTGGCCACCAGAATATATGTATTAAATACGTATTTAGATATTTACATTCACATCTGATGTGTATGTGTAAGACAGTCCTGGATTTGTACAGTTTTACCAATGAAAAGTGAGATATTGATGTTATATTTTATGATTTCAATACTGTACTCCATTTATTACCCGTTTGTCCCTGGCAGCCCCTTGGCCCTTCTGCGGCGGGTTCCGGCTTCGACTCATTTTTCGCACAGCTGCCTGAAATCTGAAGTAAGTACAACAAGATTTGTTGTTAAATGCTAGTACAAAACAAGCAATGCATCAGACTCAACTCTCCAACAGCACAATCAACCTGACAGACAGGTGAGTGACGTCACAGCGCATTCCTATAGCGTTAACTTCTGCGTGAGCCCAAAACATACAATTGAAATCAATATTAATGTCTATTTATTTGTGCTTTATTTCGAGACAACACCTTCCAGATCTCCATAACCTCAAATTTACTGACTTGGAGCTAAATTGCGGCTGTTTTAACATAATTAACCATGCTAGTTGAAACAGGGAGCAGACAGGTGATTCGTTCACCTTTATAGTTAATGAGAAAGCACATTTTAGCTATTTTTGCACGAACAACTGGCTGAAACAACGAATTTACTAATCATTTGAACGCAATACCTCGATCATATGTTCCTCCGAAGGCTGCTTACGTGATAAATCTCTGTTGAGAAGAATAAGCTGTCAATCATGAAATGTTTACATCAGAGAGTCACAAATACAGACTTTGGAGACTTATCACTTCCTGCTTTACGTCAGGTTTCCCATAGCAACAGCAGATCCTCGCGCTGTACGGCACGCGGGAACGCGCATCACCTCACCTCAGGATTGGAAGTTCAGCAGCTAGTGTCACTGTTTAAAATTAAACAGACCAGTTTGTGATGGTTTGTTGTGTTAAAGTTTATTTTCTTAAAGTGAGAAAGTGACCAAAAAAATATTCTATATAGGAAATACGGTCACGAATGTATCTTGGGCGCGCGTCTCGACATGACCGCTAATGTCTGTCAGATGAATTTTACATTATTTGCATCACATTAAAAGCATAAAATGTTTATTTTATATGTTGAATGGTTAATGAAAACGATTTATAGTCCTTAGGGAAAAAAAGTTGTATGAAATTGGAATAAAACACAATTAAATTAACAATATGCAAATGAAACAAGGTTGTATATCAAGAGTGTTATTAACATGTTTTTAATTCTGTCTTTCTTTTTTTCTTTTTTTTTTTTTTTTTTTTTTGTCAGTTTGTTGAGTTTTACTAAAACACTACAATGACCAAAAGAAAGTCCCAGATGGCAGGTAGACGGATCCCTAGAGAACCCAATTTTACATGGTTTATTAATTCATTTTATTTAGCTATTCACGTTTCTCTGTTACAACTTTGATTAGGGCTTGCTTATCAATTTGATGTAAATGCATTTTCATCTTCAGCAGAGTTTAAAGCTCCTAAGAGGACTCAACGCAGAGTAAAGCGGCATAAAAGCACTGAAGAGGAAACAGATCTGCAGCCTGTAGACAATAATCAGGTGATGTTTGTTGACGTCTGTCTTTATTCAAATATAATCCTATAACACACTAGTATCTTCAAACCGTTTCACATTTACACACCAGTTTACTTTGGACTGTTTGACTCGCATAATATTTATTTTTCATTGTCTTCTAATGTCTAATTTCAGACATTGAAATTAGGAAACGACAGTTCCCAATATGCATCACGCTCAGAAGAGCAGAATGACTGTCAACCTGGACAGAGCAATGAAACAACAGAGTTTCATGTCGCTCCTTGTGCCCTGGAAGAAAAAACATCCCAAAATGATAAAGATGAGCATGATACCAGTCCAGAGGTTCGAAACGAGATGGAAAAAACTGCCTTGATTGCAGTGGAAACCCCAGAACCGAACAACAATGACAAGTACACTCTTTCAGAACCTTTGAATTTGGAAGTTTCCAATTTTGGACAGCCAGATATAGAACTGGATGATAAAGAGAGTGAAACCACAACAAACAATTCAAACCAAGAGTCTCTGGCACCTCAGAGTGTTCTAGGACACCCTAAGTTATCATTAGATGACTATCAAACTAGGCGAGAAATGTCGCATGAAATGACTGTAGAGACTACAGCCACTGAGGAAAAGATGGGTGGCCTATCAGGGTGTTCAGAAAGTGTAGCTGAGGCCTTGGCTGTAGAAGGTTCTGAAATACCTCCAATAAAGAGGAGAGTAAGGAGGAGAATGGGAATGTGTTGGCCTGGAGAAAGGAAGAGAAAGCAGAAGGGACAGCATATAAGAGGGAAGATGATTGGAGAAGGGCAGGAGAATGTGGCGGGAACATCAGTACTGGGTGTTGATGAGTCATTGGTCATGACCAGCGACAGTTTCAAGAAGGACAGCCCTGTCTCTCTTGAAAAGGTGGGAACTGCAGAGCCAGAACTTTCAGGCCCCTCCTTCCCAACCTCTTGCCCATTGGAGGATATTCCTCTAAAGGAGGAACAGGTGGATTTTGGGAATGACATTAAAGATCATTTAATGGTGGAATGCATGCCAAGCAGCACCAAAACTCTTGAAACTGCCAATGCAAGTCTATGCCATCCTGATACAGGTGCTCCAAGCCTTCTCGAGATGAAGGATAAAGTTGAGATGTTTAGTGTAGAGGATAATGGCGAGAAAAGAAACATTATTGAAGAAAAACCACTCTTGGCCTCAGAAATGTCCAGTGACCCTGCTGCTGATGCTATGGAACCAACTGATGTTACAACTGAGATTGGGACTGAAGTTTCTGAAGTTTTTACTGACAACTGCAAGGGATCAAATGATGTTTCAGCTGAGGATGCAGTTGTGATGCAGGCTTCATGTGATGTTCTCAAAGAAGACACTAAAGCCTCACCATCCACTTTTGAGCTCGGTAAGAATGTTGAAGAACCACTTGAAGGAGTTTTCAGTGAGATGGAGGTTGAGGAGAGTGGTCGACATGAATGTAAAACGAACCCCTCTATCGTGATTGCTTCTGCTCATGATGAAGAGGGTGGTCTTGAGCAACTGAGCTTGTTCAATGAGGATGTTGCTGAAGAGAGTAACGTGGTTACTGAGATAGCAATTCATGACCGAGTAGATAAGTGTGATTGTTTGGACTTCACTATAGTTGCCGCTACTGTTACTGCTGAGAACACAACAATCTGTGAAGATAATGGCATGAGGAGTTTGTCTTTACCTGCAGCCCCAGCTGGTGGTAAAGAAGAAGACATGCAAGTGAGTAACGCTTTCGAATGAAGGAATTCCACTTTTACGAAAAGGTCACCCAAAATGAAAATTCATCATTATCGGGGCTTCCATCCATGTTTTTGTACTCAAATTATGGGATATTGCATAAAAAGATGCCGTATTGAAACACCAAGATAATTTTGGAGCAAATTAAAACTCCAAAATGTGCAACAAAAAAAAAACTTGTATGTGCTCGCTTTAGGTGGATAAATTTTTTATTCGACAAGACATGTGCATAAACAATGATGGAAACACATTCACAGAATACACTCCTATTGAATTCCCATAGGATTATAGATGCGCATAAAAAAAAAAAATCATGTGACTTTGACACAAAAAGCAATGTAAATACATAATTCACTCTGAGAATATCATCGCATATCATCTGAAGTGTTGCTCTTGTAATTGTGAAATTTCAGTCACAAGGCCTGTTATCAAAACGATTGCCAACTATTACCTCCCAGAACTGTCTGACATGCTTTTGGCTTTTTGCCGCTTAACGTTAGCAAATTTGACATTCGTCAGAGTGTTTTAGCTACACGTTCTAAACCCCAAGTAATTTATTACACCGAAGAGCCACAGTATCTACAACTCCCATTTCCATTGAAATTTTGTGCCAATTTGCCCTGAAGTGACGATCTTGTTCTTAAACACATGGAATGGAAATGCTGCTTTATTCACAAATTGTTTTTGCAATATTCAAATATCCAACTCGGATAGAAACATGTTATTTTTTGCTTTTGTGGAACACAAAGGAGTTCGAATGTTTACGCAAAACATACTGTATAGTTACCGGATTGTCAAGCTGCAAAAAGGCAAAAAACAACAAAACTAGTCCAGAGAGACTACCACCCCTGGAGTCACGAGTTTGAATCCAGGGTGTGCTGAGTGACTCCAGCCAGGTCTCCTAAGCAACCAAATTGGCCCGGTTGCTAGGGAGGGTAGAGTCACATGGGGTATCCTCCTCGTGGTCGCAATTAGTGGTTCTCGCTCTCCATGGGGTGTGTGGTAAGTTGTGCGTGGATCGCGGAGAATAGCATGAGCCTCCCTTTCTGTGAGTCTCCACGGTGTCATGCACATCGAGCCACGTGATCAGTTGTGCGGATTGACGGTCTCAGAAGCGGAGGCAACTGAGACTTGTCCTCTGCCACCTGGATTGAGGTGATTAACCGCGGCACCATGAGGACCTACTTAGTAGTGGGAATTGGGCATTCCAAATTGGGAGAAAAGGGGATAAAAAAATAATTATAAAAATAAAATAAAATAGTCCAGACAACTAGGAAGCCATGAAATGTAGCTTGATTGAGAGTTACAGTGGAATTTAAGTGACTTAAATTTCCATCTTTTCCTTATTCAAAGCTAACATATGGCTTCAGAAGACTTGGAATATAGTGTATGAGTCATATGGATTACTTTAATGGTGCCTTTTGGTAATTTTTGGAGCTCGATAGCCCCTGTTCACTGCTTTCACTGTATGGAAAAGAGCGCGTAAACATCTACGTTTTGTGTTCCACTTCTTTGAAGTATTTTGTTAGTAAGACTGAGCTGTTTATTCAGTCAATTACAGGGCCAAACAGTCCATTGTGTGATGCTAATGAACCTCATCTGAGTCCTGGTGCTTTCCAGCAGTCTCCTCCTGATCCGTTCAGTCCCTTATCCATCCACTCCGTGACAGATTCCCAACTCAATAACATTAGGCAAGTGAAATGTGTATGTCTTTGTGTATGAACGACTTTATGGGACTAATTATTATGTTGGCTTGACAAAGCCATCATACTCTTATTCTACAGACTTGGTTTAGTATTTTCCCAAAATCCCTAAACCAAGACCGAAATTTCCTATGAATTATGAACTATCTGTGTGCCTGTCTGTCTGTTTACCATATATTTTTGTGCATTTTCAATCTGTTTACATTTGCTCAGTTTGGAGCTGGAGAAACAGCCTATCCCAGAAGCCTCTTGTGATCTGGAAGATGCCACAGAGCTGGTGTGCGGCCTAATCAAAGATCTCGCCTCTTTGAAGTAAGTCATGATTCTTAAATTTTGTGATTTACACTTAAATATGTTTGTTATTAAATCTACCACAGGTAACAATTCCACTGGTCAATTGAACACATAGAGGTAATAAATATTTGTAAATAAATCGTATTGCTCTCTATCTGTCTCACACACATGCAGTCAGACTCTGATGAATGCACATAGGAAGATTGGACTTATGCAACAGGGCAGCAGACCTCCAAGACCCCCAAGACCCCCCTTTCGCGGCACACATGTCCCTCAACATTCAGAAATATATATGTAATACCAACAGTTCATGAATGTATTCTACTAAATAAATCGATTTGATAAAAGAACACAGGATAATGTACACTGAGCTGTACTATCAGTTTGTTTTCAGCCACTTTGATGTTCACAACTGTTCAGTTACCCTTGTTTAACCTTTAAAGAACATTTCCTGTTTTCATCATGGCATGTGTTCACATTAAATCTCAAGTCTGAGAGCTAAAGCAGAGTTTTTCCATTTCTGTTCGCCAATAATAACATCATTTAGAGGTTCAAACAAAAATGTAAACATTGCAAGTTTGTCAATCACAGGGTGTGACCCCTCGGCCGAAGGGTCGTAACCTTAGCAACCGGGCTTCAAAGTTCTAAACATAAATCTATCCAACCTCCTGTCCTGTTGTTGTGTGTGTTGGCTTCAGTATTACATTTTACAGTAAAACGAGACATTGTCAGAAATGCTTGTCTAACTGAGACCATTCAGTTGGTGTTTTGATTCCATATTTTATAAATAGCGGAGACCACAGGCAATGTCTCGGTAAGGTCAGTGACAAAGGTTGCCAGAGGTGATAAAAATGAGAAATCGTTTAAAAATCTAGTTCAAAACACGTGTCGAATTTGTAATTATGTAATCTTTGAGCACATGTTGGTTTCACAATTTTTGAAAAACATTTATAGCTTTTTTTACAGCAAAGATTTAATTACTTAAAGGAATATTCTGGATTCATACAAAATAAGCTCAATTGACAGCATTTGTGGCATAATACCACAAAAATTCAAAAATTGAGGTTCCAGTGAGACACTTACAATGGGAGTCAAGAGGGCCAATTTTTTAACATTAAAGTACTCACATTCTCAAAAGTATAGCCACAAAACATAAACAATATGCGTGTAAACTGTGTGATAAAATCACTCACTAACCGCATCTGTGTAAAGTTATACACAATTTTACAACTTGATGTAATGTCAACAAACCCTAAAACGACTGTAAAAATTACTATTTAAACAACTTTACATCTCAAATAATACATGAGTTTTAACAGAAGAATTAATGTAAGTGCTTTAATAAAATTATAAGCTTCACATTTCTGCCTTTAAACCTTCTAAAAATGGGTCCCATTGACTTTCATTGTAATTACCTCCATTTTTGCTTTTTCAAAGCAAAGGAGTCGAAATAAATTTTAGCGGTAATCAACATTATGCAACAAATGCTGCTGATTGAGCTTAACATGTATTGAACACTGAATATTCCTTTAAAAAATGTCATGTGGTGTAACCGTCATATTCAGGAATTAAAGTAGTTTCCTTGAATTCCTGAGAATGAATACGCAACTTGAACTTGAATACGCAACTTTCATTTAAAAACAAAAAATTCAAAATATTTTTCAAGGTGATTTCACCCCTCAAATGTCATAAATATCAGATACATTTTTGAGTCAAGAACATCAAGAAGTTTTCTCAGGGTTACACCGCATGACCGGAAAAAATGTGTATTTAAAAAAAAAATATATATATATATATAGATACTTATTGATTTGACAAAAACAAACAAACAAACAAACAAAACGTCAATCTTTTTTGTCAACAAAATTGCTACCTGCATGTTGGTTACACACCATACGACTTCGATTCAGTGGACAAAAGTTTTTCAAATATTAATATTATCAATATATATTATTAATACATATTACATATTATAAAATAAAACTATTTCACTGCTTATTTTAAGAAATAATAATAGAAGATTATTCTGCACTACTCATGCCGACATTTCTTTTTTCAAGAATTACAACTTTTCTGTCTCCGGACGGTTAAACCACATGACATTTTTTACTTTTAGCCCCAGAACAAAATATCAAAATGACTCTGAACTCAGTAATTGAAAATGAGTTCATCTTTCTAGAGGTGTATACAAGTAACTGTTTTGTGCAAATTGCATTTGTAATGTATTTTTGGATCATTTAAAGGAATATTCAGTGTTTAATACAAGTTAAGCTCAGTCGACAGCATGTGTGGCGTAATGTTGATTACCACAAAAATCAATTTGGACTCGTCCCACATTTGATTTAAAAAAAGCAAATCTTGATGTTCCAGTGAGACACTTACAATGGAAGTGAATGGGGCTACTTTTTTGAGTGTTTTTAAAAGCTGAAATGTGCAGCTTATAATATGTATAAATTCACTTACATTAAAACAGTTAAAACTTGTGTTTTTAAGCTCTAAAGTTGGTTAAATAATCATTTATACGGTCGTTTTAGGGTTTATGGCATTAGAATTGGATATAACTTTACACAGAAAAAGTTAGTAAGCAATTTTATCACACTACAATCATGTTAACACACATATGTCTTGTTGCTATACTTTTGAAAGTATTTTATTTTCTCCCTAATGTGGAATGCCCAATTCCCAATGCGCTCTAAGTGCTTGTGGTGGCGTAGTGACTCGCCTCAATCCGGGTGGCGGAGGACGAATCTCAGTTGCCTCCACATCTGAGACCGTCAATCCGCGCATCTTATCACGTGGCTTGTTGAACGTGTTACCGCGGAGACCTAGTGCGTGTGCAGGCTTCACGCTATTCTCCGCGGCATCCACGTACAACTCACCACACGCCCCACCGAGAGCGAGAACCACATTATAGCGACCACGAGGAGGTTACCCCATGTGACTCTACCCTTCCTAGCAACCGGGCCAATTTGGTTGCTTAGGAGACCTGGCTGGAGTCACTCAGCATGCCCTGGATTCAAACTCGTGACTCCAGGGGTGATAGTCAGCGTCAATACTCGCTGAGATACCCAGGCCCCAGCTTTTGAAAGTATTTTAATGTTTACGGATTGGCCCCCATTCACTTCCATTGTAAGTGCCTCACTGTGATCTCGATTTTTGCTTCTTTTTTCACTAAAGAAAACGACAAACAAGTATAAGATAATTTTTGTGGTTGGGGGGGATGAATATCATGTCTTTGACCCAAGTAACAATTATGTTTAAGAGTCAAAAGTGCATAAATGCTTGTTTTTCTTAAGCAGTGGTTAGTTATGTATAGCAAGATGTAATACATAAATGAAATAAAACCATGAGAAAAACTGTGTGGAAAGTGTGACAACTAGCCCCCATTATGTAAAGAGACACGAAACACACAGAAGCAGATTTGGGATTTTGTTCTTTTTGGTTTGTTATTGATGCAAAACACAAATAGCTCTCAATAGTATAACACACTTCAATATTCACATAAACTACTTTTAAAAAATTGCACCAAAGAGTCTTATATTAAAAGTATATCAAATGCAAAGACTTTTTTTTTTTTTTTATCAAGTTAAACAAGCAAGAGCTTGTTAATAGTGTCGGATGTTCAAACTCTGTTGCACCTGTAGCGAGCCTACTGGCATGTGTACAAGTTTGTTTAAAAGGGATAAAACAAAACCAAACCCCCAAATGAAACACACACCACCATAGTGCACACAAAGAAATGGCAGAAAGTGCAAAATCAAACCGTGGAAGCACATATACATGCATGCAAACTCGGACACAAGCCGTGGGTGTTACAGATAAAACAAACACTTAAATGGTTAAACTTAAACATTAAAACCTTTAGAAAAAATGTCCTCCTTTCCATTTAACAAAATCCTGACTGTGAGTAGCCTACAATGTGTCTCGTCCACATCTTGGGCAAAATCCAGTCCAGTTTCACCATGTCGATCTGACATACACGGAGCTGTAAGTCTCATCCACGAGTGGGCAGAACCTCTTGGTGTGCGCTTTAGCTCCTGTGGCCCCGCACTGCGGACACACGTACTGGCTCAAGTACGGACACACCACGTCTCCGTTTCGGTCCTTTAAATAATGCGAGGCGAACACCGCCTCCGACTCGCCGTTATGTTTGCAGAAGCTGCAGAACTTTTTGTCGGGTGGGCTGCTGATGCTCTTGCCGGGCGTTGCGGGTTCCGCGCCCCCCTTTTCCCTCACCGGAGCCGTGCGCGTACGCTTGTTGGGGGTGTTTGGAGACTCCATGGTCGCGGCGGCATCTTCGCTCTTGTCACCACATCGCGAGCTCTCGACCTGACGCTCTGAAAGTGCCGCAGGTGTCCGCTGCATCGCTCTGATCATCTCCGCTAATCCCATGTAGTCTCTCCAGGGCTGAAAGTCGCGATTTTTAGACTCCATAGATCCATAAATCGACAGGAAGTACGGGAACAGAGAGAAGGCCATATCACGAGCGCATGCACTCACCGACAGCGATCAAAACAAACCGTGAGCACGCAGAACACGCATGGGTTATTAAGGGCGGACAGTCACAGCGCGAGACCAATTAGAACACGTGAGAAATGATTCGGAAGACAGTGGCGGAGCAAGAGGGGTGGCCAGGGGTGACCGTGGACCGAAGCCTGGCCAACCCACTCGCAATTGCAGATTTGGTCATTTATTTGTCTTGGGCACAATTTCGTTTTTTAGAGGTGGAACGTCTCTGTACAACCGCAACATATAGGAGACTTAACAAGTGCGCACACCAAGGTCACCGCACCTCTCCATCCTGGGTGTCACTGTATCCACACCAACAACCACCCCCTCCACACTTTAAAAGCGTCTTCAGATTTAAATATTAGTGTCAGAGAAGTGTAATCATCTTCGATTATTTCTGTCATGTTTAGGGCCACCAAAACTTTACTAAATAACCCAATGTGCCTTTATGATTTTTTCTTCAGCGGTGGGGTCATAAGTGAAATAAATCGGCCTTGAAACGGTCAACAGTATCAAAACCTCTCACAAATAGGGGAGACGGGGCAAGTTCTCACACTTATGTCAAGTTGGCATTTCTCAAGGTGCACTCAAAAAAAATTAAAACTTAAGTTTATGCATTTCAATTTCATTTAAAAATCCATCAACTGTTATTGAGTAATCTCTAATAAAATAAACTTTAAGTTTGATTTAGCTTTAATAAACACAGTAAAATTATGGAATTATGAAATTGAAATGTGTAAATCTGAAAAATACACTAAATACTTAGCAAGTGTAGAGTTACTGGTGAAAATTAATTTCAGTATAGACACACACCTTAATAGTTTTGACTACAGAACATTTATTGAACATTTCCTCTGTTATTGCCCAGGAAAAAAAAAAAAAAAATAGTACAAATTGATGTTTGACACTTATATGAAATACTTAGAAAACATGACAATTCTGTATTTTTAAAATGTATTATAGGCTATTTAATGGCTTTTCTGAAAAACAAACAATTATGGAACACAAATCAATTAATAAAACGGCAAAATATGGAAATTTTTTTACTTTGGCAACAGAAACTAAAGATTGTATAAAATAACAGACAAATGACAACTCGATCCGACTAAAATCTATCATCATTATATAGTTGACTTGTCTTAATGTGTGGTTGTGTGTTCACTTGTTTACCCAAAAATGATATTGGAATTTTACAAAATGTTGAACTTGGTGTTTGATACAAAACCAATGCTGGAGAAATAAGCATTTGTGCAACTGTATTTGGACTTAACCTTATAGTTACGAAGATGCAATCATTGTGACAACTAGCCCCGGTCTCCCTGTATCTGTTAATACGATTATGCATATATTTAAAAAAAAAAAAACCCCCACACATGAAATAGAATGAATAGAAGGCAAATCCAAAACGTATCTTTATTTGAACACATCTTTAAAAAGACTGAATCCTCACAACACAGTGTATTTTAACTTTAAAAAGGCCAGTCAGAGTTGGCTTTATCAGGTGTGATGAGGTCTCTCTCTGTCCCCTCCTCCCAGCTGTCAGACCGACAAGTACGCTCAGACCTGAGGCAGAAAATACCATTTACGAAGAAGGCATTGAAAAGATGCACTGAAAGAATCAATCTGACCCCAGAAGAACTCAGTATCTTTGATGCTTAAAATAAATTACCATGTACAACTTTAGTAAAAGAGCAGTTTGTTTAAAGTCTTTAGAAACATGGAGAAAAGGGCCAAATCATCTCCAAACTCATCTGACGTATTGAAATTAAGGCAAATATTTTGTATAACACACTTACACCATGTCTGACATGACTTTAGAAATATTTGACCTGTAATAGGGCAGTTTAAGAGCAGAGTAGAGCTCAGGGGTGTTTGGGGACATGATCATATTCTGACGGGACCATGGTGTGACCTCTGACCCCTCGGATGAATGTGTGGCCACAGCGCATGGAGACAGAGAGAGCCGATCAGGAACTGCTGCACCTGCGCACATAAGCATGCGATTACATTCCATGCTGCTACATTATACCGCGTTATTAATGCTATACGCATCAAATGTGTCGGAGCGTACGCAAGTCACCGAGCGCTGTGCTCTCCCTTCTGTTCCACTGAGAGTTTCTCTTTACTGGAGAAACACTGAGGAAGTCTGACTTCAGGTGGGTGGCCTTCTGCTGCTCAAACTCACATCTCTGAAAACACACACACACACACACACACACACACACACACACACGTTTATCTAGCCATCCAAATGAGAACATGTCAGACTATATATTGTTTTTATTTAAAGCTACAGTGATGTGAGAGTACACCCCATGTTCACCTTTTTCTACATATGTAGGCAAATCTATTTGGACAGTATTGATGGTGATATGATAACGTTGGCTTGAAGCCTTTTAAAAAAAAAAAAAAAAAAAAAAAAAAAGACCAAAATTTCTATCATTTACGCCACAGAGCTTCCAAGCTACATCCACCAAACTCAGCACAGATCTTCATATTGGTCTGGAATTGTGTGCCGTGTCTTTACTAACTGATCAGACGCACAGTTTTTACACAATGGACGATCAAAAATAGAAAAAAAAGAAACTTACGTTGACGGAATGTTCAAATCCAGTGGAATGCTCATTAAACTCCAGCTGTCAAAAATTCAAATGTAAACAAAACCACAAAAGGCCTTTGATCTGCTTAAAGGTGCTGCAATTTTAGCATTCTGAGCTGCTGAGTTAGCCACACCCCCCATTCCAAAACCCCACCCTCCAAAGAATTTTGAGAACAAAACAGAGCAAATGAGCAGCATTGTTTGTTCCCGAGGCTGTCAAATTCAGTGGCACAATAGCGCCCCCAACTGACAAACATTATGAATCATAGCCTCAATGATTCGCTTCAAATAAAACATCGAGAACAAGCAAAATGATTGACAGGTGAAAAGGAGTCATTGTGTTTGCTCAGACACTGGCGAGATATTTTATGAAATAAGTGTCCTGAGATCTTTGAGAAATTTTGCATACTTTTCCATGGAAAAAAAAAAAAAAAAAAACACCCCACGCTTATAGCACTTAAGTTGCTCCATCGCTCTCTCTCTCTGACAGTCTGTCTATCTGTATGTCTTTATAACCATCAAGCTTAAACCTTTCAAAACTAGTTTAAACTTTCAGACAAGGCCACATCAAAAACAAAAGTTTGTCTTGACAACTTTACCTTGTTCTAGTTTAACAAATGTGATTATGAAATCTTATTTCCACAGAAGATATTTTTGTTGAAAGAAAATAAAATTACCCTCACCTCATGGCCCAATCGGATAGCAGCTTCAGTGAAGGCCTGCCTCTCTCGCTGGAAGCTCCGCCTCTGCCTCTTAAGTTCCTCCCATTGGTCCTGCAGCCGCTCCCACTCCTCCAGGTAGTAGCAGTCCATCAGTGCAGCAGGGAGGGGTGGAGTGACACTGTCCTGAGAGAGAGAGAGAGAGAGAACACGAGGAAAATTATTCCTGCAAGCGTAGTTTTGACATGCTGCATCTGTCTGTGTGTGTGACCTGTAGTAACTGCTGCTGTAGTCGGACCAGCTGTCTGCTCTGCTCCAACTCATCCTCAAGGTGAGCGAGAAGCTTCTCCTGGTCTGTTCCTTTAGAAACAGGGCCTACACACGTTCATATATTATAGATTTGGGGCTTCAGAGACACCGGTCAGTTCATAAAACATGAACAGCACACACTTCTTACTCTGTGACATCAGCTCCCTCAGTCTTTTCTGCACGCGTGTCCACTCCTGGACCACACCCCCTGTCACATGATCACCAAGACATTGCTCTGATTTGACCAGCGCACTGTCTTCCATCTCATCCTCCACTTCTGGGTTTTCCTGTAACATCTAATAAAAGATATTTGATGCATTCCAATGTACTTTGGGACACATTTAGGACATAGAATGCAAGAAATGTACATCCCAAATCATAGTCCATTGGCAACTGTTTTCAATGTTGCATGGATATACTACTTCCAGTGGACAATATTTGGGTTAATATTATGGGGTCTTTGCAGGGGGCGGCATGAGGCACCCACAAGATGCCGCCCTGGGCAACTGCCCGTGTCGCCCATGCCTAAATCACTCATGGATTAATCGTGGCTGCCTATGAAGTGCATTTCCACAACAGCATTGGTAATTGAAAACAATTGCATTTGAATTAGGTTGCATCCATGCCCCTAGGGGTCAGAGCAAGTTCAAGATGACATAAAATACTGAGTGCACCTTTAACCCACAAAAAACACTTTGAACTCAGATTTAAAACATGTTCATCATAGTAGAGGTGTATTCAAGTAATTGAGTGAATATTTGTAATGTATTTAATAACAATAGATCCGGACAAAAGAGCGTCACTCCAGTGACCCATGTATGAAGCCTGAAGTGAAGATATTAAGAAATTGAGTTGGATTCTAATGCGAACATGAAAACATAAGCAGGTCACTACAAAGGGCTCTGCGTTATAAAGATGCAATTTCACAACGTACAGTATGTACTACGTCACAATACTGGCATACTTTTTTCTCAGTCAACGTCAAAAGTATGCACTTTCCTGACACCAGTGAAGCACACGCTTCTAGTGCGCAGTACTATGCAAATTGGGACACAGACACTATCATTTTCCAAATGAATAGGTCTCTTGCTCTTACCTGTGCCATATGATTTTGGAGCATGTGCAGCAGTGTGGTGAGGGCATGGCATAGTTTCATGGCTTCTCGGAGCTCGGCCTCTCTTCGGTCCAACAGCAGACGCAGTGCTTCTTCTGTCCTGCAGGGGGAGACAGAACTTGCAATAATCTAGACAAACTCTGGGACCATCCACCAAGCCCCCCCTCTAGATCCAGTCATGCTCTGTTTTGCCTTTGCATGGCAGGCTCAGTTGTTATGACAGCGGTTTATATCAGGACATGGGTCACACCTCCCATCAACCTTTGTAGTCTTGAAGGCAGGCTCTCTCCGTCCCATCCGCTTCGGCAACACATTTATTATCTCCATGGCTACGAACACGGAAAATATCATTTACCCCCTGGAAACTACGCCCCGGAGTAATAACATCCTAGAAGAAAAAGGTGTTAGATTGTAAAAACACTGAGGCTCTGAATCTTACACACGCCGCGGTGCTTATGTTTGTCGGTGAACTGTGAAAGCCTCTCTCTCACACGGTTGATGTGCTGCTCTCTGCGCTTCAGCTCTGATCCCTGCTGGTGACAGCGAGACTGCAGACTGGCACACTGCACACAGACAGACAGGGAGCTGGTGAACACACAAATAACAAGACTGCACGTCTGGATGTCTAACTATTGCAAAAAGTCAATAATAAAGCTGTTTATATTCCAAAGAGACTACATTTAATCATGATTATTAGATTTACTTTTTCCCTTTCAGATGTTAGTGCATCTTGTAGTCTGGAGATGTGAAGGTCCTTCTCTACAAGCTGCTCCTGTGAATAATGATCAGACAGTGCTACAACCAATACTATTGCCAAATCACAACAGTGAACTCTGATATTAAGTGATGTTCAATCAGGTGTATTCTGAACCTGTAATGAGTTGGTCAGGTCTTTCTGCTCATCTCTGAAGATCCGGTGCGAGAAGCTGTGTGTGGTTTCACCATGATGCAGAGGAAGAATGAGATTGTCCAGCAGCTCTGAGACAGAGGGAGAGTAAACAAACTCATTCCACCTCAGGATAACAGGTCATGCTCTTTTGTGCATTTTGGGACCGTTATGGTGAATCTTCAATATAAATGTGCCTTTCAAAAGGCAGACTGAATGTGTACCAACGGTTACCTGAACTGTCCCGTGCTCTCATTTGTGATGTGGGTGATCTTGTGACCTGCCTGTGTGCCATAACTAAACTCCTTTAGAGAGGTGAAAAGGACAAATGTAACAAAATCACTACAATGTGAAACACGTATGTCTTGCAAAACTTATGCAGATAAAAGCAACATTGCATATAAAGAATATGACTGCGATTATGTACACCGGCAGCCAAAAGTTTGGAATGTACAGATTTTGCTCTAATTGAAAGAAATTGGTACTTTTGTTCACCAAAGTGGCATTCAACTGATCACAATGTATAGTCAGGCCATTAATGTGAACAATTACCATTACAATTTGCAAAAAATAAAGTTCAGAACTTCTTAAACTACTTCAAAGAGTTCTCATCAAAAAAATCCTCCATGTGCAGCAATGACAGCTTTGCAGATCCTTGTTATTCTAGCTGTCAGTTTGTCCAGATACTCAGGTGACATTTCACCCCACACTTCCTGTAGCACTTGCCATAGATGCGGCTGTCTTGTCGGGCACTTCTCACGCACCTTACAGTCTAGCTGATCCCACAAAAGCTCAATGGGGTTAAGATCCAGAACACTCTTTTCCAATTATCTGTTGTCCAATGTCTGTGTTTCTTTGCCCACTCTAACCTTTTCTTTTTGATTTTCTGTTTCAAAAGTGGCTTTTTCTTTGCAATTCTTCCCATAAGACCTGCACCCCTGAGTCTTCTCTTTACTGTTGTACATGAAACTGGTGTTGAGCGGGTAGAATTCAATGAAGCTGTCAGCTGAGGACATGTGAGGGGTCTATTTCTCAAACTAGAGACTCTGATGTACTTATCCTCTTGTTTAGTTGTACATCTGGTCTTCCACATCTCTTTCTGTTCTTGTTAGAGCCAGTTGTCCTTTGTCTTTGAAGACTGTTGTGTACACCTTTGTATGAAATCTTCAGTTTTTGGCAATTTCAAGCATTGTATAGCCTTCATTCCTCAAAACAATGATTGACTGATGAGTTTCTGGAGAAAGCGGTTTCTTTTTTTGCCATTTTTGACCTAATATTGACCTTAAGACATGCCAGTCTATTGCATACTGTGGCAACTCAAAAACAAACACAAAGACAATGTTAAGCTTCATTTAATGAACCAAATAGCTTTCAACTGTGTTTGATATAATGGCAAGTGATTTTCTAGTACCAAATGATCAATTTATCATGATTACTTAAGGATAAGGTGTTGGAGTGATGGCTGCTGTCTAGATTTGATAAAAAATGACTTTTATTTCCCCCCAAATAGTGATGGTGCTGTTTTTTTTGACATCAGTAATGTCCTAACTACACTTTCTGATTTGGTGAATTAAAGTACCAATTTTCTTCCAAAACAGCAAAATCTGTACATTATTCCAAACTTTTGGCCACCAGTGTATGACACTCCAACCACTGGTCACACCAAAGACACTGAATATGCAAATTAATTGAATGTATTACAATGATCTGACAAAAGCAATTTGTAATTTTGTGCCACAAATTACTACAAACAAATACAACATAAGAGGAAACAATATTTGTAGTTGTATGTAGACATGACCCAATAATTAGTCAGCTGTTTCAGTATGCATATTATGAATTCATTCAATTCCATGTTAGCATAAAAGGCTGTTTGTTGGACTCAAATCAAGACAATGTAAAACTTCACTTGCTTTGTGTCTTACCTGAGCATGAGAGCTCCTGCTTGTACCAGGACAAAATCAGGATTGAACTGATTAAGTTTATGTGCACAGAAACCATGAGCCCAAGTGACTGCAGTTTCATTCAATCAGTTATTTCATCTGTTAATAATCTAATCAATTATCAACAGTTTTGTCTGCTTAACAGCAGCTGTGACCAGTAAAGGCTGGTTTACACAAACACTAATTTCCAACAAAGTTAAAAAAAAAACAGATTTGTCATTAAATGCATTTACTGGAACACCAGTATGCTGATAACTACCTAAAATCTGCCTTTTTCATTCAAATCTGACCATGCAGATGCACATGAGATTGGAAATAATCTGATTATTCTCTGCTTTTGATGTCAAAGTGTAAACAGGCATGCACACAACACTATAGCAGATTGGATCAACCAGCAGAAAGATGTCTACATGCCAGAAGTCAGAGTAATGGGAAAAAAACATCTAAGAGTGCCAATCTGTTTTTGCTTAAACCGTTTACGTAATTGGTGTAAAATCGCACAAGTAAACTCGCAATTTATGTGCATTTGAATATATGTTAAGCCAACACAACAAAAGATAAATGATCAATAACAAAAGCTTTTTATTTTTAAAGTCAGTTTAGCAAAAAGACATTGAAAAAGTATAAAGTACAAATGCAACATGTTAATTCAGTAGACGTTTATCTAGAATCTAATGACAAAGAACGTTTAACAATTACACCAAACTCTACTGTTTATTCCACCTATAAATTAGTAAACAGCTACCGTAAAAATCTGTCAGCTAATTTTAGATATTTCATATTATTTCTTGAAATCCTTCTCATTCCATTTTGTCGTTGTTATTATGGACAAAAACTCCAACTTCATGAATATGGACGTCCAGAAATCGGACAATTTGCAATGTAGTGTTTTATCAAATGTGCAATATATGGAGTTTTAAGGTACTCAACAAAACAAGGCAGTCTGGGACAACAACAAATGTGTGTGAGTGAATTTGTATTTTTCATGTTAAATGAGCATACAATAACAGAACGTACCGAGACATAGTGTGTATAAGTGCCATGTTATAACAGTTCGTACAAAATAAAACTAAAAGCAACATGAATGTTCTCTGTTTTGTGTGCGTGTAGTGTTCCAGGAGGCCTTTATGGCGTAGAGTGAAAGTACAGACAGACTTGAGGACAGCTACATCATCTAAAACATCTTCAGCAGCTCTGAAACACACAGAATAATATATTAAAACATCAGAAAAAAAAAACACTGCAACAAAGTCTACAGTCGGACAATGTATATAAACACAAATTGGTAGGTAATGTAAATTCTCCAATATGTTGATGAGTAAGTAAAGCTTTATTCATTTAGATTTATTCAGCAAACCACTGCTTTAGAAGGACAGGAAGCCTAGTTCATAACCAGTACACATCCCTTCCACAATAAGAATGTTCCAGAAGAGGAAGTTTGAGATACCTCATAGCAGACCGCAGGATTTCGGGGGGCGGAAGGGGTTGTCACTGGACGGCACCCCCACCAGCAGCGGGTCTTTATGAGCATTCTGCAGGCAGAAGTTCTTCAGGTCAGTAGCAGCTTGAGACACCTACAGATAATACAGCTCATGTTAAACTTCATCCATTGCAGTGAGTGTCAGAAATACATTTTTTCATTAAGGAGCAATATTTGCTCCCTAGCTTTGATTTTCAGGGGCATTTATATAAAAAATAAAGTCTCATAAGTTAATACACAAATACTTACATTTCATCATTTAATTAATGCAAACTCTCAATATTGTGAAATTATTCGCCACTTCCATTTAAAATTAACCCTGGTGCGACCTTAGGAACATTTTTGTTTTTTCGATTATTTTGGCTGTTAATGCCCAAACAGCATAAATTTTGCCAAAGGTGTGTATTTTTGTGGGAATTTTGATATTTCAACCTCAGTTCCTATAAAACATCTATAAAACACTGTGTACACAAAATAGTTACACTCAGGACCTTCAGGACAAAAATGTCCCCATTAAAACTGCAATATTTGATCCCAGTGCCATTAAAGCATAAAATCATGAATTCTATGATATTATGCTTTCATTCCGGAGCTCTGGCTTCAAAATGTACATTGTTTATATTTTCCACCAGATGGCACCATTTTTCTCATGTTTAGCCTATGGAGCAAATACAAGCTTTTCCCCTATTTTCTGTTTGCTGTATTATAGAGCACTGCAGGCCAACTGAATAAATGATGCAGCTAAAATTGTGTGGGTGTGTTGGTATGGATGTCACAGTGGGTTTTGTATGTGTGTATTGAGAAATGTGTGTGTGTTTAAAAACAACAGTGGCATTATGTAAACAAACTGGCATTTAAAGGGTTAAAATCCTGAAAATGAAGGAATATTTGGTAGTTATCATCAGGACTGATGTTGGTTAAAAAATTAACTCATTGAAAGTGGAAAATAATATTCATATATAATATTATTATGGCAGTTTTTTGATGTGGACATTTTTGTCCTCGAGGGACCTCTGCGTAACTTTTTTATATTGATGCACAAGGGTTAAATCAGCCTTATTCATTAACCGCAAACAACAAATGTCTGTAACTAGTTCATAAACCAATTCCTGCAGAAATTGTTGTAGTGGATCAAATGATGGAGAATGGTTTTACGATACATTTACACCAGAGATGCACGGATACGAACATTTTGGTCCGAATACGATATTGATTTTAACATTAAACAATATGCCGAAACAATATTTTGTCAATTACTCACCTTATTTTGTCATTAGATCACTTGTTTTGCTTGGGAAATTTGCCATTTTATTGTTCTAAATTTCAAGAACATGGATTGGGAAAAAAACAACAATAACATGATGATTTATGTGGATAAAAAAATTTAATGTGCACTTCTAAAACTTTTTTTCCACTGCTGTTTTTGCAGTTCTAAACAACAGAACTGAAATTGTACATATTATAATACATTACAAATTCATACTATGCATATTCATCATGCTTTACATTTTTCATATTTCATTCATTTTGATAGGTTTCTTTATATTAGCCTACACAGAAAATGATTATAAACATCATACAATGCAGTAAAGGTATGCAATTTTAAATAAACCATATTTTTGGTTATAATTTGGTCAATAATTGGCCAATAAATATCGGTATCTGATACATCTGTGCATCCCTAATTTACACCAGTGTGTTCTGCTGCTCTTTTGTGTGTGTGTATTTTATAACATTACAAAGCAATAAGGACCATAAATGACTAAAACTGTGTAGATTTTTTAAACTATGGTAAGTTGCCAATAAAGCATTATGGTGCATTACCATGGTGTTGTTTTAAGAACCTGTGAATACCAAGTAAACATCAGGATACATGCATATGATAAACATCCAGTACCATGTTCTTGCCACATGACTTCATTGTAAGTGTGAAGCCAGTGCAGTGAATCATGTGTTTCACTAATGTATAAACTAATGCCGCTTTCTGTTTGCATTATTAATGAACATAGAGAACAAAAACTGTTGCTTGATGCAATTTTATGCCTCAAATGTCCTGAAGACTACTTAAAACTTCTGAAAACATGTTGAAGGCATCTAGGAGACCCAGTGTAATTAAAAACAAAATGATTCACCCATAAATAAGTCTTTAAATACAGTTGATTTGTCGGTTAGCGTTAGCACTAGCAGTAACTCACACCGGTGAAACTCGCTTCAACCGGTAAACTTGTTCATGTTTACTCTTAATAACATGTCGGAACTTACGTTAATTCGTCGTGTTTTCGCCTCTATCCGGAGCTGTTTGACGGCTTTCTGCGCCACGGCGAGATTACTGCTGGAGTTATTGTTAGACATGATGACCGACACACCGAAGAGAAGTCGCGGAAGTTTCAGGGGCGACAGACACACACACTCTCACACTCACACACAGACAGACAGACACACACACGCACACAGACACACTCTCACACAGACACACACACACACTCTCACACTCACACACAGACAGACAGACAGACACACACACACATACAGACACGCTCTCACACTCACAGACAGACAGACACACAACACACACGTGCGCGCACACAGACACACACTCACAGACAGACACACACTCACACACGTGCACACAGACAGACACACACACACACACTCACACACACACACATACAGACACGCTCTCACACTCACAGACAGACAGACACACAACACACACGTGCGCGCACACAGACACACACTCACAGACAGACACACACTCACACACGTGCACACAGACAGACACACACACACTCACACACAGACAGACACGCTCTCACACTCACAGACAGACACACACACACTCTCACAGACACACACAGACACACACAGACACACTCTCACACTCACACACAGACAGACAGACACACACACACACACACATACAGACACGCTCTCACACTCACAGACAGACAGACACACACACACACACCCACACACAGACACAACACACACGTGCGCGCACACAGACACACACTCACAGACACACACTCACACAAAAACACACACACGTGCACACAGACAGACAGACAGACAGACACACACACACACTCACACACAGACACACACACACACACACACACATACAGACACGCTCTCACACTCACAGACAGACAGACACACACACACACACAAACACACACGTGCGCGCACACACACACTCTCTCACACACACACACACACACATACAGACACGCACACAGACACACTCACACTCTCACACACACAGACAGACAGACACACTCACACATACAGACACGCACAGACACACTCACACTCTCACACACAGACAAGACACTCTCACACAGACACACACACACTCACACAGACACACACACATACAGACACTCTCACACACACACTCACTCACACATACAGACAGACAGACAGACACACACACACATACAGACACGCTCTCACACTCACAGACAGACAGACACACACACACACACACAGACACACAACACACACGTGCGCACACACTCACACACGTGCACACAGACAGACACACACACACTCACACACAGACAGACACGCTCTCACACTCACAGACAGACACACACACACGCACGCACGCACACAGACACACTCTCACAGACACACACAGACACACTCTCACACTCACACACAGACAGACAAACACACACACACATACAGACACGCTCTCACACTCACAGACAGACAGACACACAACACACACGTGCGCGCACACAGACACACACTCACAGACACACACTCACACAAAAACACACACACGTGCACACAGACAGACAGACAGACAGACAGACACACACACACTCACACACAGACACACACACACACACACACACACACATACAGACACGCTCTCACACTCACAGACAGACAGACACACACACACACAAACACATACGTGCGCGCACACACACATACAGACACGCACACAGACACACTCACACTCACACTCTCACACACACAGACAGACAGACAGACACACTCACACATACAGACACGCACAGACACACTCACACTCTCACACACAGACACGACATTCTCACACACACACACAGACACAGACACACTCACACAGACACACACACATACAGACACTCTCACACACACACTCACTCACACATACAGATAGACACACACACTCACACAGACACAGACACACAAAAAGACACACACACACATACAGACACGCTCACACTCACACAAACACACACACACTCACATACAGACACACTCACACACACATACACTCACACATACAGACACACTCACACACAGACAGACAGACACACACTAACACAAACACACTCACACACATACTCACACACAGACACACACACACATACAGACACGCTCTCACACTCACAGACAGACAGACACACAGACACACACAGACACTCTCACACTCACACATAGACAGACACACACACTCACACACACACAGACAGACACTCACACACAGACACACACACACACAGACAGACACTCACACACAGACACACTCACATACAAAAAATATTGGGTCCCTCCCATAATGTAAGTCTATGGGATTATTATTATTTTGCACATTTATGGTCTGCCAAACGTGATTGTTCAATAGTAATAGCAGACCTCTCCTCAACAAACCACAGTCCACACGATTGGAGGTATCATTCATGTCAGAAGCACAAACAGACTTGTCCTGTACTGTAACTATTAGCAATAGCTTCGCTTAGCAAGCACCAGTAACATGTCTTCTTTATGGCAACAGTGTTTTCTGTGGTCATCGTGGTTTTAAAAAACAGAAGTGCTGTCAGCAGTATTTATAGTGACTTCATTTCTCACCATGATTTAAAGGGGAAGAAGATGTACATCATCCTAAGCCTGGAGACATCTTGTCTCAAAAGTGTTTGATCGTCGTCAGTGATCATGGTAAGATTTCATTTTAAAATGTGGGTAGCTGAATTGACTGAGATGGTATTCTGAGAGTTATAATGCCTCTTTAATGTTATTCAACTAGTATACTTCTGTATTTCACAGCAGTAAGTTTTAGTCATAGTGTTAGTTGCACAGTAGAGTACATAGGGTTACAGTGGCGATGTGAGAAAAGTGCCTCAAATTGAGCCACCCTGCCCCTGCAGAGAGCTCGCAAGATTGCGATGGAGGAAAGGTGCCCCAAGTTGTTCCTGACAGGCTACTCAGCCTTTAAGACTCTATATGGTAAAGATTATGAATGTTCATAATGTATATTTACATTCTGAACAAACATAAGATAATCATGATCAACAGTATAATATATATAGCTACAGTTGAAGTCAGAAGTTTACATACACCTTAGACAAATACATTTAAACTCAGTTTTTTCACAATTCCTGACATTTAATCGTAGAAAACTTTTCCTGTCTTAGGTCAGTTAGGATCACTACTTTATTTTAAGAATAATAGTAGAGAGAATGATTTATTTCAGCTTTTATTTCTTTCATCACATTCCCAGTGGGTCAGAAGTTTACATACACTTTGTTAGTATTTTGTAGCATTGCCTTTAAATTGTTTAACTTGGGTCAAATGTTTTGGGTATCCTTCCACAAGCTTCTCACAATAAGTTGCTGGAATTTTGTCCCATTCCTCCAGACAGAACTGGTGTAACTGAGTCAGGTTTGTAGGTCTCCTTGCTCGTACATGCTTGTTCAGTTCTGCCCACAAATTTTCTATTGGATTGAGGTCAGGACTTTGTGATGGCCACTCCAATACCTTGACTTTGTTGTCCTTAAGCCATTTTGCCACAACTTTGGAGGTATGCTTGGGGTCATTGTCCATTTGGAAGACCCATTTTCGACTGAGCTTTAAATTCCTGGCTGATGTCTTGAGATGTTGCTTCAATATATCAACATAAATTTCCTTCCTCATGATGTCATCTATTTTGTGAAGTGCACCAGTCCCTCCTTCAGTAAAGCACCCCTACAACATGATGCTGCCACCCCCATGCTTCACGGTTGGGATGGTGTTCTTCGGCTTGCAAGCCTCACCCTTTTTCCTCCAAACATAACAAAGGTCATTATGGCCAAACAGTCAATTTTTGTTTCATCAGACCAGAGGACATTTCTCCAAATGTAAGATCTTTGTCCCCATGTGCACTTGCAAATTGTATTCTGGCTTTTTTATGGGGGTTTTGGAGCAGTGGCTTCTTCCTTTCTGAGCAGCCTTTCAGGTTATGTCGATATAGGACTCGTTTTACTGTGGATAAATACTTGTCTACCTGTTTCCACTTTTTTTTTTTTTTTTGCATTTTTCGCACCAAACTACGTTCATCTCTAGGAGACTGAATGCGTCTCATTCCTGAGTGGTATGATGGCTGCGTGGTCCCATGGTGTTTATACTTGCGTACTATTGTTTGTACAGATGAACGTGGTACCTTCAAGCATTTGGAAATTGCTCCCAAGGATGAACTAGACTTGTGGAGGTCCACAATTTTTTTTCTGAGGTCTTGGCTGATTTCTTTTGATTTTCCCATAATGTCAAGCAAAGAGGCACTGAGTTTGATGGTAGGCTTTAAAATACATCCACAGGTACACCTCCAATTTGGCTAATTGTCTAAAGGCTTGACATCATTTTCTGGAATTTTCCAAGCTGCTTAAAGGCACAGTTAACTTAGTGTATGTAAACTTCTGACCCACTGGAATTGTGATATAGTCAATTAAAAGTGAAACAATCTGTCTGTAAACAATTGTTGGAAACATTGCTTGTGTCATGCACAAAGTAGATGTCCTAAACGACTTGCCAAAACTATAGTTTGCTAATATTAAATCTGTGGAGTGGTTAAAAAATGAGTTTTAATGACTTCAACATAAGTGTATGTAAACTTCTGACTTATAGTTACTTCATTTCTATATTCATTGTCTAGTTATTTTTGTTTAAAGGAATAGCACCCAAAAATGAAATTTCTCTCATCATTTACTCACCCTCATGCCATTCCAGAAACATGGCTTTATTTCTTTTGCAGAATACAAATGAAAATTTTTAGAAGAATATTTCAGCTCTGTAGATCCATACAATTTAAATGAATGTTGGCCAGAACTTTGAAGCTCCAAAAAGCACATAAAGGCAGCATAAAAGTCATCCATATGACTCCAGTGGTTAAATCCATGTCTTCAGAAGCGACATGATAGATGTGGGTGAGAAACAGATCATTATTTAAGTCCCTTTTTACTCTAAATCTCCACTTACACTTTCAGACGTGAAAGTGAAACTAAACAGGCATCAAATGTGACTTTCAGAAGTGAAAGTGGAGATTTGGAGTATAAAAAGGACTTAAATTTTGATCTGTTTCTCATGTTGCTGTTGTTGATATTAAGGGAGGCGCCACGTCGGATCACGCCTAGGGCACCAAATAAGCCAGAACCACCACTGTGTGTTTAGATGCAGCCTTGTGGTTTATGCTCAACTGGTGTTTATGCAATGCTAATGAATAAATGGTTTCTGTTAAAAGTCAAGGAGTAATAACAAAATTGAATAGAGTTAGCTTATTGGTGAACATTGCTACTTCCGTTAACTTTTAGAGGGTGTTAAGATATTATCAGATATTCTAAAGATGTCATGGAGGTTTTGAAAAGATATCTCTCACGTCAATATCTTCCAGGTGTGTCCAGCAGGATGGCTTCAGTCCATAATATGGATCTCTGTGATGACAACAGGTAAAATAATATCTGTGATGTGATAACTCACTGTAGTAGACCAGTATTTGCTGAAGATTGTGTCCTTATAAGCACAGAATACAGAATGTGTGCACGCAGAACCCCACAGAAAGTGTCACATATTTCTGCAGAATTTAGCATGCCAGTCACTCACAAAGATCTACACATCTTCCAAGCCTTGTGTGTTTGTTTATTCGATATTTTGGCTTGTTTTGATTATATCTTTAGGTATCAATAAAAGTGAAGTAGTCTTAGGTCTGTTTTACCATGTTCAGATACATTTTCCACATATGCATTGACTCTTCACTAATGTTATAACATTACAGCATGCTGTACTAGAATTCTGCAGTGAACAGGCCTCCACTAGCATTTTAAACATTTCATCTTTTTTTTTTTTACCCATCTATGAAGGTTTGGAATTAGTCATCCAGTCATTGCAGAGTATCACTTTGTGATCCAATTGCATTATTGGTAATTTTCTTTTGTAAATGTTATACAAATCTATGGGATATTTCTCCCCGTTTTCCTCAGAGGAATGTATGAGTTACTGCGGTAACATCGCTATGCTTTCCCCACGAGTGGGCGGGACCTAATTTCTGACTGTATCTGTCAGATTTCAGGGATAGGGAAAGGGTTTAGTATTGATCTTAGGGTTGGGGTAAGTGCTTCAGTAACCTTTTATCAACCTTTCATGTCTTCTGGTTTTAGGTTTCTGTCAAGCAAACAGTCCTAGCCTTATCCCACACCCCAACTCTAACCCTAACCTTAACCTAGCCTTGAAACCTAGCCGCAGGGTATAATTATAGACCATTTCAAGATGGTTTAAGGAAGTAACGTCTTTTTGTTCCTTGTACATTTCCTGCTAATTGTCGAACTCAGACTGCATTCCAAAGGAAATGTAAAGACCGGACCTCTTGGAACTTTAATTGAATACCCCTGGAACAGGGCACAGGGATGATCACTTCTGAATGGAAAACACCTTCATTCAAAACAACAGCGGGAGGTGTTTCATTCAAAGTGACTTTAACACTATTAACTTAACTAACGTTAACACTATTGTCTTAAAATGTCATTATTAAAATGTGGACCACGTTGTTCGGTGGCTGGATGCTCTCTGAATACCTGGAACTAAAGGAAATTAAAATATTTAGATTGCCGAATAAGCAACTACAAATGGACGCGTGAACCGCTGCAGTGAAGCGAGTTGGATACGTGCAGTCCTAACAACTGTAGCACACATATTATCTCTGGTAGGTGAACGAAATTTATGGTGACTAATTGTACGTTTGAGAGGTAGAGCTCTAAGTGACTATAGATCGCTCCTATTATAATGAATAAAGCTCTAAGTAATTTACTTTTACATTTAGTCATTTAGCAGATGCTTTTATCCAAAACGACTTACACATTAGGAACACAAAAAAAGAAATCCTTTATCCTTACCTTGTCCACAGGTCACACAGACAGCTTCATTGAACGGCTTCATTGATTATAATAGGAGTGATCCAATATTCCCGATCTCTCTGCTGAAGAAATAATTGTGAGCATCTAAACTACGATAAAATTTAATTGCCTCTCTCGCGTAGACGCTCGGTATCAACAACAAGTCTGGATAAGTCACTTCAGGTAAACGTTTGATGTTCTTTGAGAAAATATATAAACTCAGAGTCTTAATTAAAGGATCCAGTAATGAGACCAGAAGTGCTTTAGGATCGGTAGCGTTCTAATTTCTTTGTTATTGTTTACATGCTTGAAATGGTCTATAGGTTGATATGAATCTTGTTCGAGACCAAGTGCCAGCCATGGGTCAATCCCTATAATCTGTTTGGTTGATAGTAGGATTGTCATAAAATATCGATACATCGATTATTGATTGGCACATTATTTTCTCAATACTGTAAGTTTTTGAGGCAAGATGCTTTGAAATATTTACATTAGCTGACATTTAAATTAGAACCCTAATTTGTGTGCTTTCCAATTCACTGTCAGTTAGCTTCCCATTTAAAGGTGCTATAAGTGTTTTTTAATGGAAAAGTATGACATTTTTTTCCTACTCCCTAAAAGATATTAATGAAATAAGTGTCCTGAGATACACTATATTGCCAAAAGTATTCGCTCATCTGCCTTTAGACGCATATGAACTTAAGTGACATCCCATTCCTAATCCATAGGGTTTAATATGACGTCGGCCCACCCTTTGCAGCTATAACAGCTTCAACTCTTCTGGGAAGGCTTTCCACAAGGTTTAGGAGTGTGTTTATGGGAATTTTTGACCATTCTTCCAGAAGCGCATTTGTGAGGTCAGACACTGATGTTGGACGAGAAGGCCTGGCTCGCAGTCTTCGCTCTAATTCATCCCAAAGGCGGTCTATCGGGTTGAGGTCAGGACTCTGTGCAGGCCAGTCAAGTTCTTCCACACCAAACTCGCTCATCCATGTCTTTATGGACCTTGCTTTGTGCACTGGTGCACAGTCATGTTGGAACAGGAAGGGGTCATCCCCAAACTGTTCCCACAAAGTTGGGAGCATGGAATTGTCCAAAATCTCTTGGTATGCTGAAGCATTCAGAGTTCCTTTCACTGGAACTAAGGGGCCAAGCCCAGCTCCTGAAAAACAACCCCACACCATAATCCCCCTCCACCAAACTTCACAGTTGGCACAATGCAGTCAGACAAGTACCGTTCTCCTGGCAACCGCCAAACCCAGACTCGTCCATCAGATTGCCAGATGGAGAAGCGTGATTCGTCACTCCAGAGAACGCGTCTCCACTGCTCTAGAGTCCAGTGGCGGCGTGCTTTACACCACTGCATCCGACGCTTTGCATTGCACTTGGTGATGTATGGCTTGGATGCAGCTGCTCGGCCATGGAAACCCATTCCATGAAGCTCTCTATGCACTGTTCTTGAGCTAATCTGAAGGCCACATGAACTTTGGAGGTCTGTAGCGATTGACTCTACAGAAAGTTGGCGACCTCTGCGCACTATGCGCCTCAGCATCCGCTGACCCCGCTCTGTCATTTTACGTGGCCTACCACTTCGTGGCTGAGTTGCTGTCATTCCCAATCGCTTCCACTTTGTTATAATACCACTGACAGTTGACTGTGGAATATTTAGTAGCGAGGAAATTTCACGACTGGACTTGTTGCACAGGTGTCATCCTATCACAGTACCACGCTGGAATTCATTGAGCTCCTGAGAGCGGCCCATTCTTTCACAAATGTTTGTAGAAGCAGTCTACATGCCTAGGTGATTCATTTTATACACCTGTGGCCATGGAAGTGATTGGAACACCTGAATTCAATTATTTGGATGGTTGAGCGAATACTTTTGGCAATATAGTGTATCTCACCGGTCTCTGTGACAGCTGTAGACTTTGTAAACAGCAAACAAAATGTGTCCGCGGACCACGTACATTGATTCTTTTCACTTGTCATTCATTTTGCTCATTCTCATAGTGTTGTATTTGAAGCAGATCACTGAGGCATTGATTCATAATGTTAGTCAGTTGGGGGCGCTGTTGTGCCATTGTTAAATTTGACAGCCAAAGGAACAAACAGTGCTGCACTTTTGCTCGATTTTGGTCTCAAAATTATCTTTGGAGGGCAGGGTTTTGGAATGAGGGGGTGTGTCTAATTCAACAGCTCAGTCACATGAAAGCTTCAGAATGCTAAAATCGCTTACCGCACCTTTGATGTAGTCTGGCGTAATAGTATTGGGAGATCACAAGGGGGTGATAAAACATTAACTGTACTTAAGTTATCACCTCTGTCACCCATACATTTGTGCTGTCAGTGTTTTGCATGGTGTTTCATTGTGGGTAATGTAATGGCAGATATAAAAATGGGAGAGATTTGGGGAAAGGGCGACACTTGGTGACACTCAACACTTGGCTAATATTGTGTTGAGAAATATGTATGAAGACACAAAGACTGTTGTGCAACAAGCAGCAAGCAGCAGTAAACAAGCATTTTGAGACATTAGTCCTTATCAAATTCCCTAAAATTGGGTGTGTAAGACTTCCATATAAGTTCATATTCTATATTAGGGTTTGTTACACCATTTGCATGCAAATTGGAAGGATTCTAGGCAACTATGTAGCAACCAACAGTACAGCGAAATCAAATCACTGTCTTTGTGAACAACACATGCAGCGATTTAGAGTAACAGGTAGTTAGTCATAGACAGGTGACATGAGTGACCATTGGCGATGTGATGTCGGTCTGTCCAGTGAAGCAAAGTCATTTCAAACATACATTCAAGTGAGGTGAAAGAACCAATTTTTGCATATGTATTCCAGGTTTGCAGTGTGAACAGTATGGCGTTTCTCATATTATCAGCAGAATGTGTGCTGTCCAGCAATCAACAGTGCTCATACCGTGCAAATACACTCATCCCAAACATGAGCGAGTGAGTGCAATGTCATGGCTCTATGAGAAATCACCAGAGGAGAAGGTCAGAGTACTCTCTACGGACCCTGTGTTTAAAGGCCGTGTGGAGTTTGTGGAGTCTTCCGAAGCAGGCAGAGGGAACTGCTCTCTGCTGCTGAAGGACGTGAGAAAGGATGATGAGGGAATCTTCCACTTTGTGTTCAGGATGGAAAATTCAGAGAAAAACTGGACAAACATTCATGGAATCCATCTAGAAATAACAGGTGAGTGAAGAGTTGGATGATAGGCGTAAAAAAGACCAGTACTTTACATATCCATCCAACTTACCCAAACACACTGAAAACAGTCCTGCTGCAATGAAAAGTAAGATCTGCAAAAGATTGCCATTTTTATACGCTGTCTAGACGCTGAGGTGGAGATACAGCCAGATGTTGTAATGGAGGGAGATGGGATTCTGCTTACATGTGGGTCATGCATCCCTTCCATCATTTTACCAACGTATATCTGGATGAAAGAGGGCCGTTTGCTCAGTCAGCACCATGGGAACAACATACTGTATCTGGATCCTGTCAAGCTGGAGGATGGAGGACAATATTCCTGCACTATAAGCGGTCATGAGAGACTCACCTCCTCAACTGTTAACATCAGTGTTATACCTGGATGTAAGTCAGCTGAGAGATCTTGACACTTTGCAGGTTCTTTTTGAGATGTTTGGCAAAATTACCGATGTTTCTTAAAATAATATACCGGGTTCAAAACAAGTTCAGCTCAATCAACAGCATTCAGGAAATGTACCTATCAAGTTGTTATTATTATTATTATTATTATTATTATTATTATTATTATTATTATTTTAGATCCTCCAGAGAATGTGTCAGTGTCCATCAGTGGATCTGGTGAAACAGTTTTGGGTGATTCAGTGACTCTGACCTGCAGCAGTGATTCAAACCCACCTGTTCTGAACTACACCTGGTTTAAGGAGAATGAAACCTCATCTGTTGGATCTGGACAGAGTTACAGTGCACTACAGAGTGGATTCTTCTACTGTGTGGCTCAGAATCAACATGGATCTCGGAGATCAGCAGCTGTATCAATCACATTTACAGGTAAAAAATAAACTCTTAATAACCTGTCATTTTATTGATGCCTGAGGGCAGTTAATGTCTGGATTAAGGCAGGTTTGGAAGTCATCACATATGTAATATTAACTTAACAAGACGTGATTAAGTGCAGATTTATTGAAGTTAAGATAAAGTAACAAAATAAGCTGTACAAGAATCCAGAAATGGACTTGACAATGAACCTTGTCAGGATGAGCAAACTTCAAAATAAATGCACAACATGAACAACACAAAATAAGCACAAAACGTATTTTTTTTACCATATAGTAAGTGTCTCTCCGAGTTTGAGATTGGTCTGTGAACAGTCCTTTACAGTTTTCTTATTAAATTTCAAAGAAAACGGCCCATCTTTGAACATAGTCGTTCCAGCTGTTGTCATAACATCTGTGATTCTGACGGTTGCCACTGGGCTGTTTATACGAAGGTGAGAATTTAAAGGTATTTTGATTTTGAGTGGCATCCATGGTGAGAACTTCTGTACGGACAGTCGAGACACGGTTTGTTTTATTTCTTCTTTCACAGGAAAAGAGTTCCTCCATCAGAAGAACAAAACAGCAGAGGACTACAGCACAATAAAAAGGTGTGGAAATCTCATGTTTCTTCTAGTTTGTGATCCATCAGTTTTGGAGGGATAATTGTGTCATCATTCTGTGTCTCAGATTGAGTCTCCTGAGGACACCTACATGACCCTTGACCCCATGTCCAGATGCTCGGATTATGACACACTGCATGTGAGTTATTCTGCAGTGTTTGTTTGGCCATGTGGAAGATATAATATGATTTCTAGGTTGTGTTGTTTATGTTCACTCTTTCTGTCCTCTAGAATGTAAAGAGATCCTGCAGTAATACAGGCGACCCTGAAGTTCAGGAACCAACATATTATAACACAGACAATTAAATATTCCACCTCTTTCATTTTCCTTTATTAAGTTAAACTCATTTTACAGCATCATGTTGATTACCACAAAAAGGTATTTCAACTCATCCTGCCTTTTCTTTAAAAAGGAACAATCTGAGATCCAGTGATATATAACTCTGAACTCTTAGCTTGACTCCTGTGAGCTCTATTTTCATCTTTGCAACTTTCAGAAGCATCGCATTGCTTGCATTTATTGGTTGTATGCAGTAATATACAAATATGTTCTGTATTGTTGAGAATTTGATCTATAAACTTTGATTTGACTTCACCTGTTACAGATGTTTGTTACAGAGTATCTCCATATATTTATTGCTAAATTATAAAATAATATGAGTGTGTTTTGTGTTCATGTGATTACACGTACTTGCCTGTAGATGTGGTGTCAGGTTTTTGAGAGCTGAATTCTGTTGAGGTGTTGAGTGAAGTTGCTGTCCGAGGTGATGCTGATTCTGTATTTTACTCTTCAGTGACATGTAGAGAGGTTTGAGACGTCATTTATTAGAAAATAAAAGCTTTTGACTTTGTGACATACTCCTTAAAGTATATATACAAGTCATATCTAATATTGCAACTTTGTTGTCATGGCAATGAAACCCTTTAACAAGTGGATGTAACTTTTCATAGATAAGGTTAGCGAGCGAATTTATCACTTCATGTACAGAGGATGGACAGAAGTTTTCTGTTCTTCACTGCTGTGTGAATGTTGTGTTGTCTTTTTAATTCTGCATGATTTCAGTGTGCTCTTATTAGAAAGAATCTCTTCAATTTCATGAGTTCACCTGCCCATATAATCTTTGAGTGATAAACAGTAAACGTATGTGACTTGCTGTCTGCAAAGGAGGAGCTCGAATTTACCCCTCTAAGGGACTACTTTAAGGGATACATAGTTCACCCAAAAATGAAAATTCTCTCATCATTTACTCACCCTCATGCCATTCCAGATGTGTATGACTTTTTTAATTCTGCAGAGCACAAATGAAGATTTTTTGAATAATTGATCAGCTCTGTTGGTCCATACAATGCAAGTGAATGGCGACCAAAACTTTGAAGCTCCAAAATCCACATAAGGGCAACATAAAAGTACTCCAGACGACTCCAGTGGTTAAATCCATGTCTTCTGAAGCAATATGATATGTGTGGGTGAGAAATCTTTATTTAAGTCCTTTTTTTTTACAGCAAATCTACACTTTCACTTCCACATTCAGTCACCTACTGGTTGGTGCTTTTCAAAGGTGGAGATTTATAATAAAAAAGGACTTAAATGGGGCCTGAATAGCTCAGCGAGTATTGACACTGACTACTACCCCTGGAGTCACTAGTTCGAATCCAGGGCATGCTGAGTGACTCCAGCAGGTCTCCTAAGCAATTAAATTGGCCCGGTTGCTAGGGAGGGTAGAGTCACATGGGGTAACCTCCTCGTGGTCGCTATAATGTGGTTCTCGCTCTCGGTGGGGCACATGGTGAGTTGTGCGTGGATGCCGCGGTGAATAGCTTGAAGCCTCCACATGCGCTATGACTCTACAGTAACACGCTCAACAAGCCACGTAATAAGATGCCGGATTGACGGTCTCAGATGTGGAGGCAACTGAGATTCGTCCTCCGCCACCCAGATTGAGGTGAGTCACTACAACACCACGAGGACCTAGAGCGCATTGGGAATTGGGCATTCCAAATTGGGGAGACAAGGGGGGAGAAAAAAAAGGATTTAAATATTGATCTGTTTCTCACTCACACCTATCATATCACTTCTGAAGACATGGATTAAACCACTGGAGTCATATGGATTACTTTTATGCTGCCTTTATGTGCTTTATTGGAGCTTCAAGAGTTCTGGTCACCATTCACTTGCATTGTATGGACCTACAGATCTGAAATATTCTTTTAAAAATCTTCTTTTGAGTTCTGCAGAAGAAAGAAAGTTATACTCATCTGGGATGGTATGAGGGTGAATAAATGATGAGAGAATTTTAATTTTTTGGGAGAACTATCCCTTTAAAATATGGAGGAAGCTAAGGACAGGAACTCTAAGAAGATTGAGGATGGAGATGGATGCTGGAAAGACTGTCACTAGAGTGAGTTAAGCGGTGGTTTATATAATCTGCAGCCTGCAATTTGATTGGCAGATTAGATGAGCAAACTCCTCCTGAACTTTGTTTTGAAAACTCAGTTGATCTGCTGCCTCTGTGTCTGTCTGAATGAATGAATGCAACACAGATTCAGTTATATTTAATTGACTCCGAGGAATTTAGTTTGTACATTTTTCACTAGGATTTGTTGAATCATTCAGTTTAATATACATTATGTGATTTCCTTTTATCTAGTGTTTGTGTAAGTTTTCAAAGTTATTAAGACTTTCAAAGTCTCACGCTGGACATCTTCACTTGTGTCATGTGACTGAAGGATAATTCTTGCAGTTTGAAATAGGAAGTAAAGAGAGACAGGATGTGTATTAGTTTCTCCACTGCATGTTGATCATCTCTCATTCTCAACATGACATCTGAACACGGCAGATTACAATAAAGCAAGGTAAGAATTAGTTTAAATTGGATTAATCTACAGTTAAAAACAGTATATATAAAATACTTGAAATAAAATTGAATTATTTAAATATGTTAAAATGTATGTGTATGTGAATAACTGTTATAAATATGAGTCCTGTTTTTTATGTTGTTATTTGATCCCTTGAAAAAACATATTTGAGCCATTTAAAATATCATCTTACTGTCTTGTAGGATGTTTCGTCTTTCCTCTCTGATCTTTCTGCTTGTGATTCCCGGTGAGTCTGAACTAAATCTTATTTATAAAACTTATAGTGAAGAAACAATTTACTGTCAAACTCTAAAATGTGTCAGTCAGGAAGTTTTGTAATTACTTCTGTTTTTAAGTACAGTGTAATGTCTGTGATGGAGATGTGTTGTAATTGCAGTGCTTGTAGTTTTCCAGATCCGTAGTTTTCATCTGTTTGATGTTTCTCAGGCATTTGTGGCCAAACTTGGAATGTGAAGTACAAAAATCTTAACATATGCGCTCTGAAGGGATCAACAACACATCTATCAGGCAGTTATACACACCCAAATGGTCTCACTGTGACAAAGATATTTTGGACCACAAATCCAGTTTCTGAAAAAGAGCAAACTGATTTGTCTGATAATCCACATTACAAAGACAGGATTGAGTACTTCCTGAATAAAGACCAAATCTTCTTTCTCAAACTGAGTAACGTGACAGATCAGGATGAAAGTATGTACTGCATCAAAATCCAAACAAATGTGAAAGATCAAAGATGGCTGGGTTATCCTTGTATTGACCTCAAAGTGACAGGTAAAGTAAAACTACCACACTTCACATGAATGACAAGTATTTATAATTGAATATGTACATAATGTCTGAACATACATGAAGTGTGACTTTTCTTTTTATCCAGATCTCAGAGTGGAGATTCCTGAAGAGGTCATAGAGGGAAATTCAGCTGTTTTAGTTTGTAAGACCACCTGCAACCTCGGAAACCGTGCTAATTATAACTGGTACAAGAACAGCAAACCTTTCTCAGGATCTCTCAGTACAAATGAACTCTTGTTGCAGTCAGTCAGCAGTGATGATACAGGAAACTACAGCTGTGCAGTGACACAACATGAACATCTCCCATCTCCTGCGGTCACTCTCTCTGTCAGATGTGAGAAAAACTCATTCAAATTCAACACTAGACAAGTGATGAAGTATTGGAGAGTAAGACTTTATTATTATTATTATTATTATTATTATTATTATTATTGTTATTTTAGATTCTCCAAAGAAAGTCTCAGTGTCCATCAGTGGATCAGGTGAAATAGTTTTGTTTGATTCAGTGACTTTGACCTGCAGCAGTGATTCAAACCCACCTGTTCTGAACTACACCTGGTTTAAGGAGAATGAAACCTCATCTGTTGGATCTGGACAGAGTTACAGCATCTCCAACTTTAATTCCAGTCACAGTGGACAGTTTTACTGTGTGGCTCAGAATGAACATGGATCTCAGAGATCAGCAGCTGTCTCAGTCACTGTTGCAGGTAAAACTCAGTTAGTGTGCAACTCAAGGCAGTTTTGAAAGTGATTGGCTATATATAGTCAGGTTCTCTAAATGAAGTACTGGTCTGAGAACAGTTCTTCACAATCTCTCTTTTTCTATCTCTCCTCTGCTCTGCATGGAAGAAGGAAAAACCCCAGTTTTGACAGTAGTCATTTCTGCTGCTTTTCTTGCTTTTATGGTACTGATGGTTGCCATCGCGCTGCTTATAAGGAGGTGAGAATTTAGAGGAAGCCAATTTTGATTTATTTTGAGTCCAATACACATGTGCATATTCCATTTCTTTAACTGACTGTTTGACAGGAAAAGAGTTTCTCCATCAGAAGAGCAAAACAACAGAGGATTACAACACAATGAAAAGGTGCAGAAATCTTCTCATGTACTTTCTCATTTGTGATCCATCAATTTTGGAGGGATAATTGATAATTTGGAGGGATAATCATCATTCTGTGTCTCAGATCGAGTCTCCTGAGGGAACCTACATGACCCTTGACCCCATGTCCAGATGCTCGGATTATGACACACTGCATGTGAGTTATTCTGCAGTGTTTGTTTGGCCATGTGGAAGATATAATATGATTTCTAGGTTGTGTTGTTTATGTTCACTCTTTCTGTCCTCTAGAACGTAAAGAGATCCTGCAGTAATACAGGCGACCCTGAAGTTCAGGAACCAACATATTATAACACAGACAATTAAATATTCCACCTCTTTCATTTTCCTTTATTAAGTTAAACTCATTTTACAGCATCATGTTGATTACCACAAAAAGGTATTTCAACTCATCCTGCCTTTTCTTTAAAAAGGAACAATCTGAGATCCAGTGATATATAACTCTGAACTCTTAGCTTGACTCCTGTGAGCTCTATTTTCATCTTTGCAACTTTCAGAAGCATCGCATTGCTTGCATTTATTGGTTGTATGCAGTAATATACAAATATGTTCTGTATTGTTGAGAATTTGATCTATAAACTTTGATTTGACTTCACCTGTTACAGATGTTTGTTACAGAGTATCTCCATATATTTATTGCTAAATTATAAAATAATATGAGTGTGTTTTGTGTTCATGTGATTACACGTACTTGCCTGTAGATGTGGTGTCAGGTTTTTGAGAGCTGAATTCTGTTGAGGTGTTGAGTGAAGTTGCTGTCCGAGGTGACGCTGATTCTGTATTTTACTCTTCAGTGACATGTAGAGAGGTTTGAGACGTCATTTATTAGAAAATAAAAGCTTTTGACTTTGTGACATACTCCTTAAAGTATATATACAAGTCATATCTAATATTGCAACTTTGTTGTCATGGCAATGAAACCCTTTAACAAGTGGATGTAACTTTTCATAGATAAGGTTAGCGAGCGAATTTATCACTTCATGTACAGAGGATGGACAGAAGTTTTCTGTTCTTCACTGCTGTGTGAATGTTGTGTTGTCTTTTTAATTCTGCATGATTTCAGTGTGCTCTTATTAGAAAGAATCTCTTCAATTTCATGAGTTCACCTGCCCATATAATCTTTGAGTGATAAACAGTAAACGTATGTGACTTGCTGTCTGCAAAGGAGGAGCTCGAATTTACCCCTCTAAGGGACTACTTTAAGGGATACATAGTTCACCCAAAAATGAAAATTCTCTCATCATTTACTCACCCTCATGCCATTCCAGATGTGTATGACTTTTTTAATTCTGCAGAGCACAAATGAAGATTTTTTGAATAATTGATCAGCTCTGTTGGTCCATACAATGCAAGTGAATGGCGACCAAAACTTTGAAGCTCCAAAATCCACATAAGGGCAACATAAAAGTACTCCAGACGACTCCAGTGGTTAAATCCATGTCTTCTGAAGCAATATGATATGTGTGGGTGAGAAATCTTTATTTAAGTCCTTTTTTTTTACAGCAAATCTACACTTTCACTTCCACATTCAGTCACCTACTGGTTGGTGCTTTTCAAAGGTTGAGATTTATAATAAAAAAGGACTTAAATGGGGCCTGAATAGCTTAGTGAGTATTGACACTGACTACTACCCCTGGAGTCACTAGTTCGAATCCAGGGCATGCTGAGTGACTCCAGCAGGTCTCCTAAGCAATTAAATTGGCCCGGTTGCTAGGGAGGGTAGAGTCACATGGGGTAACCTCCTCGTGGTCGCTATAATGTGGTTCTCGCTCTCGGTGGGGCACATGGTGAGTTGTGCGTGGATGCCGCGGTGAATAGCGTGAACCCTCCACACGCGCTATGACTCTACAGTAACACGCTCAACAAGCCACGTGATAAGATGCCGGATTGACGGTCTCAGATGTGGAGGCAACTGAGATTCGTCCTCCGCCACCCGGATTGAGGTGAGTCACTACACCACCACGAGGACCTAGAGCGCATTTGGAATTGGGCATTCCAAATTGGGGAGACAAGGGGGGAGAAAAAAAAGGATTTAAATATTGATCTGTTTCTCACTCACACCTATCATATCACTTCTGAAGACATGGATTAAACCACTGGAGTCATATGGATTACTTTTATGCTGCCTTTATGTGCTTTATTGGAGCTTCAAGAGTTCTGGTCACCATTCACTTGCATTGTATGGACCTACAGATCTGAAATATTCTTTTAAAAATCTTCTTTTGAGTTCTGCAGAAGAAAGAAAGTTATACTCATCTGGGATGGTATGAGGGTGAATAAATGATGAGAGAATTTTAATTTTTTGGGAGAACTATCCCTTTAAAATATGGAGGAAGCTAAGGGCAGGAACTCTAAGAAGATTGAGGATGGAGATGGATGCTGGAAAGACTGTCACTAGAGTGAGTTAAGCAGCGGCTTATATAATCTGCAGCCTGCAATTTGATTGGCAGATTAGATGAGCAAACTCCTCCTGAACTTTGTTTTGAAAACTCAGTTGATCTGCTGCCTCTGTGTCTGTCTGAATGAATGAATGCAACACAGATTCAGTTATATTTAATTGACTCCGAGGAATTTAGTTTATACATTTTTCACTAGGATTTGTTGAATCATTCAATTGAATATACATTATGTGATTTCCTTTTATCTAGTGTTTGTGTAAGTTTTCAAAGTTATTAAGACTTTCAAACACTGGACATCTTCACTTGTGTCATGTGACTGAAGGATAATTCTTGCAGTTTGAAATAGGAAGTAAAGAGAGACAGGATGTGTATTAGTTTCTCCACTGCATGTTGATCATCTCTCATTCTCAACATGACATCTGAACACGGCAGATTACAATAAAGCAAGGTAAGAATTAGTTTAAATTGGATTAATCTACAGTTAAAAACAGTATATATAAAATACTTGAAATAAAATTGAATTATTTAAATATGTTAAAATGTATGTGTATGTGAATAACTGTTATAAATATGAGTCCTGTTTTTTATGTTGTTATTTGATCCCTTGAAAAAACATATTTGAGCCATTTAAAATATCATCTTACTGTCTTGTAGGATGTTTCGTCTTTCCTCTCTGATCTTTCTGCTTGTGATTCCCGGTGAGTCTGAACTAAATCTTATTTATAAAACTTATAGTGAAGAAACAATTTACTGTCAAACTCTAAAATGTGTCAGTCAGGAAGTTTTGTAATTACTTCTGTTTTTAAGTACAGTGTAATGTCTGTGATGGAGATGTGTTGTAATTGCAGTGCTTGTAGTTTTCCAGATCCGTAGTTTTCATCTGTTTGATGTTTCTCAGGCATTTGTGGCCAAACTTGGAATGTGAAGTACAAAAATCTTAACATATGCGCTCTGAAGGGATCAACAACACTTCTATCAGGCAGTTATACACACCCAAATGGTCTCACTGTGACAAAGACATTTTGGACCACAAATCCAGATAAAGGCGATGATGCACCTGATCTGTTTGATGATCCACATTACAAAGGCAGGACTGTGTACTCTCTGAGTAAAGCTCAAACATTCTACCTCAAACTGAGTAATGTGACAGATAAGGATGAAAGAATATACTGTTTAAACATCTTGACAAATGTGGAAAATGACAGCTGGATGGGTTTTCCTTGTGTTTACCTTCAAGTCACAGGTACAGTAAAAGTACCCCATTCTCATGAGAAATATAGGACTTCTTTCATCAGCATCAGCACAGCTGTGGTTCGGCCTGCACCCTTGTGCCACAGTTAATCACAGCCTTACTGATTTAGGGCCATACAGCATGATTGCGAGTGTGATATTGCTTTTATATAACAGTTCAACGAACAAGTAAATACAAAAATTAGGAAAAATTAAGGACTGTCACAAAAAAATGCGCTTGTGCATGGAACTACTTTCTTACAACATGGAAAAGATGCGCACAAGTAACAAGTCATTGGAGAAACAAGTGTGTGTGTGTGTGTGTGTGTTTGTGTTTGAGAGAGAGAGAGTGCAAGTGAGTGAGAGGGAGCAAATGAGCTTGTGCGACTACCTGCGACTGTTGCAGATTCCAAGAATTAGTGTAGTGTTAGTCACTGAAGATAACAGAATTCTGGTCAAATACATCCTATTTTCTCTGTGTAAAAATTGCCATCAGAGCGGGGGTCCTTCCTGAGTATTTTGCGATAGCTGGTGCTTAAGAGTCATTCACTATAGAAAACGTTCTCTCCTCCGCCTTGTTGAATATTTACATCTCCTTCCAACTCGGAAACTCCGGTATCAATTAAGTGCCTTGAATATGTTTTTGATTACTCCATCTGTTGTGTCTCTCAGCTGTGATAAATCTTAATGCTGAAACTGTTAGTTTAACTGTATTTCCCAGCTGTATTGTTATGGTCGTAAACCGAGCGATCATGGAGAGAAAGACGATGACTTCAAAGAAACCGCTCGCTGAGTGACATGCGCTGACTCAATGCACGTCAAACTTAACTGGCTCATAACACGTAATAATGGTTTTTAGTAAAAGACACACATCTAGATCTTTACACATGTGCCCTGCTCTTACACTTTAGTTTAGAACAGCACGAAAACAAGCAGAGTGATAGAAACAGTGAAGCATCCCTGTGCTGATGTTCTAAGACATCAGTACTCATGGAACCTGTCTCTTCCAATCAGATTCGAGGACTGAAACTTACTGTTAATTGAATATAAATGTAGGCTATATGTTAATTTAAACATTTTCCCGCTTTCATTTCAGATCTCAGAGTGGAGATTCCTCAAGAGGTCATAGAGAGAAATTCAGCTTTGTTATTTTGTGAGACCAGCTGCAACCTAGGAAACAGTGCTAATTATAACTGGTACAAGAACAGCAAACCTTTCTCAGGATCTCTCAGTACAAATGAACTCTTGTTGCAGTCAGTCAGCAGTGATGATACAGGAAACTACAGCTGTGCAGTGACACAACATGAACATCTCCCATCTCCTGCGGTCACTCTCTCTGTCAGATGTGAGAAAAACTCATTCAAATTCAACACTAGACAAGTGATGAAGTATTGGAGAGTAAGACTTTATTATTATTATTATTATTATTATTATTATTATTATTGTTATTTTAGATCCTCCAAAGAAAGTCTCAGTGTCCATCAGTGGATCAGGTGAAATAGTTTTGTTTGATTCAGTGACTCTGACCTGCAGCAGTGATTCAAACCCACCTGTTCTGAACTACACCTGGTTTAAGGAGAATGAAACCTCATCTGTTGGATCTGGACAGAGTTACAGCATCTCCAACTTTAATTCCAGTCACAGTGGACAGTTTTACTGTGTGGCTCAGAATGAACATGGATCTCAGAGATCAGCAGCTGTCTCAGTCACTGTTGCAGGTAAAACTCAGTTAGTGTGCAACTCAAGGCAGTTTTGAAAGTGATTGGCTATTTATAGTCAGGTTCTCTAAATGAAGTACTGGTCTGAGAACAGTTCTTCTCAATCTCTCTTTTTCTATCTCTCCTCTGCTCTGCATGGAAGAAGGAAAAACCCCAGTTTTGACAGTAGTCATTTCTGCTGCTTTTCTTGCTTTTATGGTACTGATGGTTGCCATCGCGCTGCTTATAAGGAGGTGAGAATTTAGAGGAAGCCAATTTTGATTTATTTTGAGTCCAATACACATGTGCATATTCCATTTCTTTAACTGACTGTTTGACAGGAAAAGAGTTTCTCCATCAGAAGAGCAAAACAACAGAGGATTACAACACAATGAAAAGGTGCAGAAATCTTCTCATGTACTTTCTCATTTGTGATCCATCAATTTTGGAGGGATAATTGATAATTTGGAGGGATAATCATCATTCTGTGTCTCAGATCGAGTCTCCTGAGGGAAACTACATGACCCTTGACCCCATGTCCAGATGCTCGGATTACGACACAGTGCATGTGAGTTAGTTGTTGTTGTTGTTTTGGTGTTTTGGGCCAGTTGGAAGTTGTAATATGAAATTTGTTGTGATGTGTATGTTCACTCTTTCTCTCCTCTAGAACGTGAAGAGATCCTGCAGTAACACAGACGACACTGAATCTCAGGATCCAACATATTATAACATTAACAATTAAATATGTTACAGTATGTAGCATGGATCTATTAGGTCTTAATAGATCTGTAAATCTGGTAGTTATGTCTGTCTGCTGTCATAAGTAAGCTTTTGTTGAATTACAGTTTTTACCACTTGTGATCTTTAGGTTTACAATTGAATAACTCTTGTGAGGAGATAAATTGTTTATTCCACTTGATAACAATGTAAAGGACATGCACTCTTTTAAGTAGTGACAGTGCAAATCCTGAGCAGTATAATACGCAAGCTCACAGTTCATAGATATTGTTCAAAGTTATTTTGACTCCCTACTGTACAGTTGTTTTTTATTACAGATTTTTGAATTTGTTCATTGCTGATTTTCATTATCTAAATTCTACACTTTGCAAATGGATCCTTATCTTCTTTTTTACTCAAATTTGCTAGAATAATTTTCTGAACTGAACTTGAAAGGAACCGTACAGAACATACAGAACCCAGAGTGACAAGCCTATTGTCCTACATTAAAGCAGCGAAACGCTGAGTGACTCAACACAACAGAAATGTAATGACATGAACTTTCCTCCAGATGATGTGTCAGGTTGTTGAGAAATGAATCCAGCAGAGGTGTGAAGTGAAGTCGCTGTCCGAGGTGCTGATTATAAACTGTAATGTTTATTAAAAAGTTTTTTACTTGTGAGACAAGCTCATGCTATATACAAAATAAATGACTGCTTTTATCTGTATTTGATGTAATCTCTTTTTCAACCCAAGGAAGCTAAACATTACTTGGTAATAAACATTGGTATAAACACTTTGTTACATATACAATATTGGTATAAGCACTTTGTTACATTGGTATACAACATTGGTATAAGCGCTTTGTTACATTGGTATACAACATTGGTATAAGCACTTTGTTACATTGGTATACAGCATTGGTATAAGCGCTTCGTTACATTGCTATACAACATTGGTATAAGCGCTTTGTTACAATGATATACAACATTGGTATAAGCGCTTTGTTACAATGATATACAACATTGGTATAAGCGTTTTGTTACATTGGTATACAACATTGGTATAAGCGCTTTGTTATATTGGTATACAACATTGGTAAAAGCACTTTATTACATTGGTATATAACACTGGTATAAGCACTATGTTATTTTGGCATACAACATTGGTATAAGCGCTTTGTTATATTGGATATACAACATTGGTATAAGCACTTTGTTATATTGGTATACAACATTGAGATAAGTGCTTTGTTACATTGGTATACAACAATGGTATAAGCGCTTTGTTATATTGGTATACAGCATTGATATAAGTGCTTTGTTACATTGGTATACAACATTGGTATAAGTGCTTTGTTATATTGGTATACAACATTGGTATAAGCGCTTTGTTATATTGGTATACAGCATTGGTATAAGTGCTTTGTTACATTGGTATACAACACTGGTATAAGCGCTTTGTTACAATGGTATACAACAATGGTATAAGCGCTTTGTTACATTGGTATACAACATTGGTATAAGTGCTTTGTTATATTGGTATACAACATTGGTATAAGTGCTTTGTTATATTGGTATACAACACTGGTATAAGCACTTTGAGTTTAGTGTCAGAAAAGCGCTATATAAATGAAACGTTCATTCATTCATATGCTAGTAATAGAAAGAAAACGAGGAAGAAGGAATTGCATGAAGAAATGTTCTTTACTTCAATGCCACATGTGTTTTATTTTATCAGTCATTTTATTAAGCATGATCTCAGTGTGCTCAAATACTTTAAATTGAAATAAATGTAGTTGCTATCTATGTGTCTGTTCAAATTAAAGCATCACAGATTCAATAGTGAAATTTAATTGACTCCCTTGTCTCCCTGATGCAGTTGAGTTATTTAGTGTAGCTATAGGCTACATTTTCTTAAGCATATGTTGAATCATGTATCTGATTTTTAATATGGGTCTGATGTTGAGGAAATGTTTTTAGTATGCCGTGACTGTAGGAGGAGCATTGGCACTCAGAGAGAGGAAATAAAGAGAGATGGCATGAGTTACCATGTTTTTGACAAACTTAACCTCATAATAGATCAGATCTCATTCCAATATTTGACATTCGAACACTGGAGATTTCACTAAGGCAAGGTAGGACAGTTCTCTGCATATTCTAATAGTGATTAATTGCTGTTTCAATACAATAAAAATAGATTCATTTATGCATGCTTCATAATCAAACTGCTTTCGCTCTGCATTAAATTAGCACTGACCAGGATCTGTTAAATCCATTTACTATTAATTATTTTCAACAAAATGAAAATTATCTTATGTTATTATCTTAATAATCTTGTGCCAATGTGATTTATGGTTAGAAATATGATACCTGTTTTATTTGTTGTTTTCCGACAACTCGCCAATTCACTTCCATTTGTGCAATTTACTTTTTAATGTCTTGCAGGATGTTTCGTCTTCTCTCTCTGATGCTTATGATTCAAGGTAAGACTGTCCACACTGGAGGAACACTTTTCAGTCAGTTTCTACAATTGATCTTTCAGAAAGTTTTGGTAGCAGCCTTTTGCGCTCAAGAGCAGAGCTAATTGTTAATTGTTAGTGTGAGGGTCCGTTCACACTGAAACATGTTTTTATGTCCGTCCGCAAAGTTTTTAATTGTTTCCCTATGTAAACACACGCTATATGGACGTATACAGACATAAGTGGTTTTCATAACAGTTCTCAGCTAATGGGGCTATTTTGCTACTGTTGTGTTTGACAACCGCTTCTGCTCGGTGTCACTTTCAACGTTGCTTTTGAGGGCGGGTTTTTGGAAAAAGGGGGTGTGTTTAATTCAATGGTTTAGTCTCGTTGAAATTCCAGAATGGCTAAAATCGCTAACAGCAAAGCTCCTGTACAAGATGCTGAGAATACAACAATTAAAGATATCCGTCTAGCATTATTTGCATAGGAAACAATGGAAAACATCGCAGACAGACACAAAAATGCATTTGGTGTGAATTGCCGCGTGATGCAGTTTTTTTCAGCGTGTCAAGTTAAAAAGAACGGCAACTTTTAAAAGATGCAAACACTTTTTACAAGTTGAAATCTCATAATTACGGTAATTCCGACATGATGTGAACATACCATAATTCTAAACTAAGCAAAAGCAGGTTCAATTGTTTGTATGGAATACAGTGAAGCATCTCAGAAGTGAACTGGAGTCTTCCACTTGTCCAATCAGGAACTTATTTATATGTCAAAAAGGAAGATGTTTTTTTTAAACAATCAAAAAACCAGTTTACAGTATGTGAGTGGAATGAAAGAGATTTCTCTTTGCTGTTCACATTGTTATATCTATTTTTACTGAATGGGGAAGTGCTCCATGATTCATAATGGCATGTTTTTGTTTTCCGGTCTTCAGTGTTTTCACTCGCACTGTATGGTTTTGAGGATAATATGTTGTTTAGCGTATCAAGGCTGTAAAACATGTGGCTTCATAGTGCCGATACTTTACAGGGTCACAATAACTGTCTTTGAACAGTGCCTGACCAGTTTAAGGAGAAAGTAGATGACATGAAGTGATGGCCTGAGGTTAGATATGTTCATATCATTAACTACTTCGAGTTGTTATGACAGCCAACAACAGCACAAGTTGAGTCTGAACTAATTTGTACCCTAACTAACATTTAAAATGGTTGTTCTCTATTTGGATAGTTAATTTTGGTAGTTTTTAATTTGGTTCTTATGAAGACCAGAATTAGAAAACTGTCCAGCTGCGATCAGAATCATAATGGCACAGCCCAGTGGTTGGGAAGGAAAACTGTCTATTATCACAGCTCCTCTCTGGATTTTCCATTTCCTGCTCCCCACACAAGCAAAGATTGAATCTGCTTGTCCAGTCAGATTAGAGGAGCGGAACTAACTGTCGTCAGCTTCAAAATCTGAATTTCTTGTTTTACATTTCTTATGGGTTTGTGGCCAGACATGGAGTGTGCAACACACAGTCTTTATGAAATGTGCCCTCAAGGGATCAACTATATTTCTACCAGGTAGTTTTAATTTTGGACCATAAATCCATTTGGAGGCAAGAAGAGCACTAATCTGTCTGATGATCCTCATTACAAAGGCAGGGTGGATTATCGAATGCATAAGGACCAAAGCATCTCTCTCAGATTAAGAAATGTGACAGATACGGATGCAAATATACAGTATACTACTTCAGAATCATGACAAATGATGTCACTCAAAACTATCTGGGTTATCCTGGCCTCAAGCTAAAAGTAAACGGTTACAACACTTAACACAAGTGAACGCTTTGACAGATTTTACACTGTTCTTCAATATAAATCAAACATGTTTTCTTTTATTTCAGCATTCAGAATGAAGATTCCTAAAGAGGTCATTAAGGGACATTCAACAGTTTTATAGTTTGTAACACCACCTGTAACTTCACAGAGAGGAGATAATATACCTGGTACAATAACAGCAAACCTTTATCAGGATCACATGAACTCTTGTTGCAGTCAGTCAGCAGTGATGATACAGGAAACTACAGCTGTGCAGTGACACAACATGAACATCTCCCATCTCCTGCGGTCACTCTCTCTGTCAGATGTGAGGAAATATTCAACTTTTGGCAACTTGATATGAGCAAAATTCAGTCCAGACTGTCTAATGTTGGAGTATTGGACTTTAAGAAGTTTACATTTTTCAGATCCACCAAATAAAACATCAGTGTCCATTAATCCATCTACTATAATAGTTTTGGGTGATTCAGTGACTCTGACCTGCAGCAGTGATTCAAACCCACCTGCTCACATCTACACCTGGTTTAAGGAAAAAGAAACCTCATCTGTTGGATCTGGACAGAGTTACAGCATCTCCAACTTTAATTCCAGTCACAGTGGACAGTTTTCTGTGTGGCTCAGAATGAACATGGATCTCAGAAATCAGCAGCTGTACTAGTTACAGGTAAAGGTAAAAACAAAAATCTGTGATTGATGTCTGAGGTTTAGTTTGTAGTTCAAGACACTTTTGAAAGTCATCGACTGTATAGGCATGCAGAGAATTTCGCTGGAGAGTCGTTTCTTGAAATAAAATGTAGTGAAGGTGAGTGCTGAGCATGTAGGGAGTGACAGAGCTTTGTTTAGGCCGATGAAGAGCGATGAATTGCTGCTGGTAGTCCTAAGTACAGGTGATAAATAATTAATTACATATAAAAATTATAATAATATACAAATAATGTACTTTTATACAACAAAAAAATCACACACCCACCAAGTTTCAAGTACTGATCTGGGAACAATTCTTTACAGTCTCTGTTTTTGTCTCTCTTTTCTGCTCTTTGTGAGAGAAGGGAAGCGTCGGGATTTAGTAGTCATTCTCGCTGTTGTCATGCTGTCTGTGGTTCTGATAGGGAGTTTAAAAAAGGGTACGAATTTGAAGGTTTTCTAATGTAATGCGATTTATTTATGTGCAGTCAAAAACATGCATGTGTTCTTGCACAGGAAAAGAGTCTTCATCCGAAGGATTAAATGTTCTGGTCCAGTCTGGTGAAACACCTGCGTAAGAATTATCAAAGTGAGAGATGTAACTTAATCTGTAATTTTTTTAAAATGAAATTTTAGAGCTGTGGTTGAATTAAATTTGCTTGTTATTACAATTACCTGTGTGTAGATGTGGTGTCAGGAGTCCTGTAGAGATGTTGAGTGAAGCTGCTGTCTGAGGTGCTGATTATACACTGTAATACAGAAGATCAGAGTTTCCAACCTTTATGTCAACTGAACCACTGTGAACAAAAATATTTAATATTGCTTGAAGTACCCCTGAGATTTCAAGTAAAGCCAACCTTTTATTAAATATTTCACAACATTGTCCATATAGTTATATTTGCAAATTATACATATATTTCTTATATATTTTTTAAATAACTAGTTAAGCCATCATGTTATTTTTATTTTTTGTTTTAATGTTTAATTTGTATACAGTATTTATTTTTATTCCATTTAATTCAGCATTGTCATTTCTATCACAACCTATCAGTTTGTTATTATATCCCGGTTGAGAAACCCTGCAGTAGACAGTTAAGAGAGTTTTCTATTAAAACAATTACAAGCTTTTGTCTTGTTAGACATACGGAAAAAGGTACATCTATCGCCATCTGCCTCAGTGGCATTTCTAGTCTTTTAGCAGTCTACTCCAACATTAGACTGTCTGGATTGAATTTTGCTCATATCAAGTTGCCAAAAGTTGAATATTTACACACATCTGACATTGAGAGTGACCGGAGGAGATCAACTGGCTTCAACAGGCCAAAGCAGAGACGCTGGTTTTCACATCTTCCATCTTCTGTGTTTGTTTACACAGGATTGAATGTGTTTCTCCCAGTCAGAGGCAGCAGCAGAATAAAAAGCGTGTTTTTTAAAAGTTGTGCTTGTACTCTTAAAACATGGCTCGCATCACCAGAAATGCATCAAAACGATCAAAGACGTCCATCTAGGGCATGTTTACAAAAGACAAACAATTAAAAATAGTGCAGATAGTTGCAAAAACGGTCCAGGATGACTTCAAAACAGCAAGACACAGCACAACTGAATAAAACAGAATGGAGGTCTCCTTTTTAGAGTTATAACTTGACATTGCGTGTTTTAAAAGCAGTGCGAGATGTATGATAACGGTCAAAGCTGTTCATCTAGTGCATGTTTATGCAAAAATCCAGTTAGGCACATAAAGGTGTCCTGTGTAAGTCCCCTTTAGTGTAAATTAATCTCCCATGCCAGGCCCATGTCTCTTTTCTTCAACTGTGTAACTGAGCAGTGAGCACCAGTGGGGGGGGGGGGGGGGGGCAAGGGCGCAGTGATGAATAGGTGAAAAATAGGCATTGATGTCTTGCTGAGGAGGCAGTTATATGCAGATGTATTTGGTCCTTCTGAAGTTTCAAGTTTAACAAATTCCAAATGTGCCATTTTAACAGCCTGGTTTAAATAAATGCTCTTTTTCTATTAATGAGGAAGTTTTTATAGTACAATGACCTCTTATAAGTCAAAAGTTTGAGGAAAGTTTGATTCCTCATGACATGACCCCTTTAATGTTACAAGCATTAAGATCACTGTAAAAAGGTGGTTCCAATCAGTTGTTGCCATTAGGTGCTTGCTTTAACCTTTAAAGCTATATTCAGGCTAATTCATTCATGTTCAGTAATATTTTTACTTGAATGAAATCAGTTAATTTAAATGTTATCACATGAAGAACATTTTTTAAGTAACATGACATGATTGTTTTACAGTGTGAGAAAAATTCCTCAACACCTAAGAAATGTATGTAGTAGTTACAGTCCAATACATCATCAAACCAGAGGCGTAGATTTAGATAGCAATGGAAGGGACATGTCCCAACCAACTTTCAGAAAATCAGAAATGTCCTGACCAACATTTGGGCAATTTTACCACACAGAAAATACTTGAACTTTATACTATGTTTTGATTTTCATTTTAACGACTATTAAATTTCTTAGTATCATTGTTCATTATAAATGATTGTCCTACTTCTTCTGAAGCAGCACATAAATGGCTGTTCATGTGGCACCTGTTACTTTCCTCATTGCTGTTCAATCTTTTTTTATTGAAACAGGCTAATATTTGATATGGTGTGGCATTTTTTTATTACCAACATTTGGAATATTATCCTTCTTGCAAAATGTCCTTATGAACTTTCAAACCAAACCTAAGCCCTTGCATCAAACAAACACAGTTTTACACAAATGTTCTTAATTTTTGTCTTTTAGTATTCTCTGGGAATATTGAAATTGATTTGTTTTGTGAGGGAGTGGCTATGAAGGTTGACTCAGAATGAAAAAGGGAACATTTTATTCTTAAACCAGTCACATTGCAGACATGTTGCGCATTGCTCAAACTATTTCAATGTCAGCATATTCTGAGAAAAGAAGAGGAAGATGAAAAATAGATGGACAAATACAGAATGTTCTGCTTTTCAGTGTCATGTGAATGTAACTTTTAATTTATGCAGTTTCTGCAAGATCTGTTGAATCATGCATCCTGTGGAATATTAATTTTAAATTAAGCATGAACATGCAAAATAGAAGTGTTTAATTGTAAATCTGCACTAATGTACTGTGACTGGAGGAGGAGCTTGCATGTGCTCTCACAGAGAGGAAGACAGGATATGTGTTAACCTGTTAAAGACAAACTTCACAGCATACACTAGACTCTCATGGGAGAAACTCTCCTTCTCATTATATGACATTTAAACACTGCTGGAAGGTAGGACAGTTAACTGCATATTTCAAAATGGATTAATTTACAGATAAAATAGAGTACAATTCAAATTCAGTTGAGCTTATAGATCTGTTTGCATTGCAATATGTTTTTATTTATTAATTTAATTCTCTGAATGTTCAAAAATGTTGTCATTTTTAATTTTTTTTTTACAATCTTCTAAAACACAAGAATTATTGTTATACACAACCGGTCAGAAGTTTTGAAACACTTGACTGAAATGTTTCTCATGATCTTAAAAATCTTTTGATCTGAAGACGTATGTTTAAATGTTTGAAATTAGTTTTGTAGACAAAAATATAATTGTGCCACCATATTAATTTATTTCATTATAAAACTAACATTTAATTAAAATAAAAAAAGTTTTTGAAATGGATGACTTGGACCAAATAATAAAGAAAAGCAGCCAATAAGTGCCCAACATAGATGGGAACTCCTTCAATACTGTTTAAAAAGCATCCCAGGGTGATACCTCAAGAAGTTGGTTGAGAAAATGTCAAGAGTAAGTTTCTGCAAATTCTAGGCAAAGGGTGACTACTTTGAAGATGCTAAAATATAACACAGTTCTGATTTATTTTGGATTTTGTTTAGTCACAACATAATTCCCATAGTTCCATTTGTTATTCCATAGTTTTGATGACTTTACTATTATTCTAAAATGTGAAAAAAAAAAATTATAATAAAGTATGAGTAAGTGTTTCAAAACTTTTAACCGGTAGTGTAAATATGACACCTATCTTTTAATTAATTTTTTTATTTAATTTTTATTTTTTTTATGTCACTAATACTCTTACATTATATATTAGTGTGATTTAAAAAATATTCGTACTGTCTTGCAGAATGTTTCATCTTTTCTCTCTGATCTTTCTACTTGTGATTCCCGGTGAGTCTGAAATAAATCTTATTTCCACACGTACGGTGAATACACAATTTGCTGTTTTGTAAGCACTTCTGTTTTTAAGTATGTCTATGGAAGGAAAATGTTGTAACCACAGCTTGTAGTTTTGCAGTTTTTACACACACACACTTCAAAACTAATATGTACTTACCTGTTTGATGTTTCTTAGGCATTTGTGGCCAAACTTGGAATGTGAAGTACACAAATCTTAACATATGCGCTCTGAAGGGATCAACAACACTTCTATCAGGCAGTTATACACACCCAAATGGTCTCACTGTGACAAAGACATTTTGGACCACAAATCCAGTTTCTGAAAAAGAGAACACTGATTTGTCTGATAATCCACATTACAAAGACAGGATTGAGTACTTCCTGAATAAAGACCAAATCTTCTTTCTCAAACTGAGTAACGTGACAGATCTGGATGAAAGTATGTACTGCATCAAAATCCTAACAAATGTGAAAGATCAAAGATGGTTGGGTTATCCTTGTATTGACCTCAAAGTGACAGGTAAAGTAAAACTACCACACTTCACATGAATGACAAGTATTTATAATTGAATATGTACATAATGTCTGAACATACATGAAGTGTGACTTTTCTCTTTATCCAGATCTCAGAGTGGAGATTCCTGAAGAGGTCAGAGAGGGAAATTCAGCTGTTTTAGTTTGTAAGACCACCTGCAACCTCGGAAACCGTGCTAATTATAACTGGTACAAGAACAGCAAACCTTTCTCAGGATCTCTCAGTACAAATGAACTCTTGTTGCAGTCAGTCAGCAGTGATGATACAGGAAACTACAGCTGTGCAGTGACACAACATGAACATCTCCCATCTCCTGCGGTCACTCTCTCTGTCAGATGTGAGTATGCTGTATACTCATTAAAATTCACCTTTAGGCACCGAAATAACACACAAATAAATCTGATGGAGCATAAGACTAATCATCAGAGTTAGAATTTTGAAAATTTCGATTTTTTTACAGTATTCTACGGTCACAAGCTTGAATTGAAACACTGGTCTTAAAACACAATTTACGCATAATTTTTTTACTTCTCAGTTTTATATTTAGAGACTTAGTCAGCTGTCAGACATAAAGTAATTTTGTTAGCGATTTATGTACTTATAATAAAGCGAATAGTTAAGAAATGTTAAACAACTGGATTACTAAATTGAAGAGCTTGAGCAGAAGCTCCGCCCAGAACAGTGTCTTGAGATGATGCATTGATTATTTAGCATTTAAATTAGCGGCTTGGAAATGTAATGCAGTATTTTTTTGCAATAAATAGTTCTTGTTTAATACGTAAAAGAAATTAACACAGTTAATGCAGTATCAATTTTTTTTTTTTTACTTCCTGAAACTTCACGTGATGGGAGAAAGGTGTCTCGAGTTGTTCCTGGCAGGCTACTCAGACTTACAGGCTCCAGATGATTCAGATTAGGGTGGGGTTAGGACATCTGCTGCCTGCCAGGAACAAATCCAGGCACCTGTACAATGAGTGACAATTCACTAATGTTTTTCCCCACTTTCTGTGGCAGAAATTGACATATATAAATTTTTAGGAGGTTCACGCACAACTCAACTGAATTACGATCATAATTTGGAACCAATTCTAAATGATAAAACTTATGACCAACCTGCACATTTTTAGGTTACCTGATAAGTCATTAGTTCCCTATCTGTCACTCACTCGACGTTATGTAGTGACACTAGGGGTCACTCTTGGGAGCCCGAGACACCTCTGGTCTTTGATAAAAGGCCAGTGAAAATTGGCGAGTGGTATTTGCATGCCACTCCCCCGGACATATGGGTATAAAAGGAGCTGGTATGCAACAACTCATTCAGATTTTCTCTTCGGAGCCGAACGGTCATGCTCACTGAGCTGAATACTACTGTTCATTCGCCTCTGCTGGATCTGACGGCGCATTTCAGCGGCTTCTCCCCCCTCTGCACTGGTGCACTGCAGAGAATGCCCCTGGGCGCTTTGGCAAAAATAAAAGAGTATATTTCTCTAAAAGAGTATATTTCTCTAAAAGAGCGGCACACACGGAACGTCTTTTTAAAGACGCGTCTTTCTAAAGATGCTTTTCCGATTGTGTGTTATTCCTGGTTGCGCTCGTTATCTCTCGCCTTCTGACGGTCACGATCACTGTCTTTCATGTCTGGGCACTGCTCACGTGGAGACAGCATTCGTGGATGGTCATGTTCTCATTGCGAGGATATGTCCATGGCAACGTTGCGGTCACGGCTCACCTTCGTAAGAAAGTAAGCCACCCCAGAGGCTTCCCACCTCGGTCCTTTTACCCACAGGTATGAGGCCAGCACGGCTAGCACTGGGGGCGATTTGGGGACCCCAATGGGACCGCCTCCGCCGGGTATCCCCCCGCGGACCTCCCATTCCCCAACACGCTCGTCTGCCCTGATCGGGCTTCAGGATGAGTTTGCCGGCTCGTCTCAAGGCGAGTTTGACCTCTTATTCGGAGCCCGTGAATGTGATGAGCTCTCGAGTGCAGCATCAGAGAGCGGGCTCGTCCAGTCAGAAGCCTCAGCTGGGCTCCTCCCTTCGGGGACAATTGCCCAGTCACAGGCTGATGCGGAGATGACGACATACTTTCCCGGGCAGCCACGAGCGTCGGCTAGAGTGGAACTCACTGCTCTTCCCTGAACCCTCACGGCTTGGTGATTGGTTCCTGGGCTCGCAGCACCGCTCAAAGCCACACCCCGTCTCCGTTCCTTTCTTCCCGGAAGTGCATGAAGAGCTGACAAGGTCGCGGGAGGCACTTATCTTTTCAGCTTCCCCGCCCTCACTACCCTCGATGGTGGGGCGGCCAAGGGCTATTCGGCAATCCCCCGGTGGATAAAGGCACTCGCAGTGCACCTATGCCCGCAGAGTGCCACCACCTGGCGCGGGTGCCCATAGCCCCCGTCCAAGGCCTGTAGGTTCACGTTGTCTCTGACGGCCAAGGCCTACGGTGCCGCTGGACAAGCCGCCTCCGCCCTGCACGCCATGGCTCTCCTGCAAGTCCGCCAAGGCACCAAAGGAACTGCACAAGGGTAGTTCCACCCCGGGATTGATGCAGGAACTGCGCTCTGCGACCGACCTCGCTCTCTGAGCGACGGAGGTCACGGCGCGGTCTCTCGGGCGGACGATGGCCACACTAGTGGTCCAGGAGTGCCACCTTTGGCTCAACCTGGTAGAGATGGGCGAGGCCAACAAGACACGATTCCTTGCTGCCCCCATTTCCCAGGCAGGCCTATTTGGTGACACCGTTGAGGACTTTGCCCAGCAGTTTTCGATGGTGGAGCAGTAGACGGATGCTAGCCGGCATATCCTGCCCCGGTGCGGCTCAAGATTCCGCACACTGTCTACTCATTGCCAAGGGCGTCCCCCTGAGGTGACTGCACCGGCTCTGCCGCAGCCCTCCCCTTCGGCCCGGCACCGGCATGGAGCCCACAGCAGGAAGCAGACGCCACCCATCTCGCGGCCGCCCAGAACCCGTGAAAGGCTTCAAAGCGCCCTTGAGATGGGCGACCCATGGACAACGAAACCCGCTGCTCTGGAGCTGGTAAGCAGATCTCTCCATCTTTTTGTTACCTTTTGCATTTAATTGCACTGCATGCCCAAGTGGCTGCAGTACTCAAGAGCTCAGCAAGAGTGGTTTCCTTGTTCCCTGGGTCACATATCCGGTGTACACGGCCGTCATCATGACAACCGTCCACCACTCTATTTGGCAGGTTTGGCACTCCAGCGGCGGTCTCCCACCCCTGAGCGCCCAGCTATGGCACAAATCTGCCCCCGATGTGACAGACAGACCTCTTCCTCCCCCATTCCAGGCTGTTCCGGGGGTGGTCACAAGGAGCCAGATAAGTGCTTCGATGTCCTAGACTATGACGTAGTCCGATGACGTTGTCCCTTTGGTCCCCTTTGCGTGGAACTTGGACGCATGGCTTACACTTTCCAATCCATCGCGAGGGCTGGTCTGGACCGTCTAACTCGGCTGCACGATTCACTTTGCCGGGCATTCGCCCAGGTTCAGCGGTGTCCACTTCACCTTGGTGAAGGACGAAAACACTGCTACCTTGCGCAGAGATCGCTACCCTCCTACGGAAGGGCGCAATAGAACCTATCCCTCCAGCTGAGATGAAGAAGGGGTTTTTCAGCCCCTACTTCCCCTCTACGAGGCGCCTGTATGCCTTTAAGTGGTGTCTGTTTGCTAAGCGGTGTTCTTCCCTTCGGGAAGACCCCCAGAGATGCACAGTCGGATCAGTGCTTTCCTTCCTGCAGGAGAGGTTGGAAGGGAGGCTGTCCCCTTCCACCTTGAAGGTGTACGTTGCCGCCATAGCAGCACACCACAATGCAGTCGACAGTAAGTCCTTAGGGAAGCACGACCTGATCATCAGGTTCCTAAGAGGCACCAGGAGGCTGAATCCCTCCAGACCGCACCTCGTTCCCTCATCAGACCTCTCTGTAGTTCTTCGGGGTCTACAGAGAGCCCTCTTTGAGCCTTTGCAGTCAGCCGAGCTTAAGGCACTCTCCTTGAAGACTAGGGTAGGTGACCTGCAAACGTTCTCTGTCAGCAAAACGTGCCTGGAGTTCGGTCCAGGTTACTCTCACGTGATCCTGAGACCCTGACCGGGCTATGTGCCCAAGGTTCCCACCACCCCTTTAGGGACCAGGTGGTGAACCTGCAAGCGCTGCCCCAGGAGGAGGCAGACCCAGCCCTGTCGTCGCTGTGTCCGGTGCGCGCTTTACGCATCTATTTGGATTGCAAGCAAAGCTTTAGAATCTCTGAGCAGCTCTTTGTCTGCTTTGGTGCACAGTGGAAAGGAAGCGCTGTCTCCAAGCAGAGGATCGCCCACTGGCTCATTGACGCCATAACTATGGCATATGTTGCCTAGGACATGCCGTTCCTGGTAGGGCTACAAGCCCATTCTACCAGGGGTGTAGCGGCTCCCTGGGCCCTGGCCAGGGGTGCGTCTCTAACAGACATTTGCAGAGCAGCAGGCTGGGCAACACCCAACACCTGTGCAAGGTTCTACCACCTCCGGGTTGAACTGGTTTCATCCAATGTAGTGGCACGCAACACAAGCGGATAAGCCTGGGATAGCTAGCCGGGTGTATCGCTTTACCATAATGCTTTCTACCTCCCTTGGAGCTGAAGACGTGCGCCATTAATTCCCAGTAGTGTTCACAAACTTTGTTCCCTGGTTGACTTCCTCCGAGCCCTGTGGCAGTCGAGTCTTCGGAGAGACTCGCTGCCGGCCCAGTACACACGCTAACTAAGAGCCCTGTTCTGGGGTAGGTGCTCCACATGTGGTGGTTCCTGTAAGGCTAACCCCATGTGATTATATATCTTCCGCTAATTCGTTTCCCTGTTGGCAAACTGCGTCTTCCTTGGGCAGAGCCCCTCTGCCCCAGTCTCCATGTTTGCGGTAGACTCCCCACATGGTTGGAAAGACCATGTGACATATTTTTCCACTTAAATATCCCCCCCTCTCTTTGGGCAAGGTGTGGTCTCCGCGGTGTCTTCCCCTTGGGAGGGACACCCCCCAACTAGACCTGGCAGCCCAGTTGGATAATCCCCCTTCTTTTTTAGGGAGTGGAAAAAAAGAAGGGGAAAAGAGGCCATGACTGGGTTAAGCCTGTCTCTATCTTTTGGGTAGTCGACTTGTCCCCAGAAAGGGCCGTTCGACACTCATAAATATGCTGGGGGAGGTTACGTGTCGACCTGGTGTGCTGGCTATGAGGCACACAGTAGTCTGCCCACCACACACCGCCAGTTCATGTAACACAATTCAGCCAATTGTGGCGTTTCATATAGGGACCCCTAGTGTCACTACATCGACACAACATCGAGTGAGTGACAGATAGAGAACATCATGGTTACTTGTGTAACCTCCGTTCCCTGATGGAGGGAACGAGACGTTGTGTCCTTCCTGCCACAACGCCGAACTACCCGCTGAAATGGCCGGACCTTATATCGGCTCCTCAGCATAAAACCTGAATGAGTGGTTGCATACCAGCTCCTTTTATACCCGTATGTCCAGGGGAGTGGCATGCAAATACCACTCGGCAATTTTCATTGGCCTTTTATCAAAGACCAGAGGTGTCTCGGGCTCCCAAGAGTGACCCCTAGTGTCACTACATCGACACAATGTCTCGACACAAGTAACCATGACGTTAACACTTTACAATGATGTTGTAGTCATTTAGTCAACTACAAGTTAACATGAACTAGTAATGAGCAGTACTTTTTCAGCACTTTATGTTAATTTCAACATGTAAAATTACATTTTTAAAATTGAAAGTTATATATGTTAACTTTAGTTAATGCATTATAAACCAACAACTTTACAATGATCAATTGTATTTTTATAAATTAATACCAGTTAAGATTAAAAAAGTTGTAACAAACAGAACATTATTTTAAAGTGTCACCATTTTGTAATGTCATTTTAAAAGTCATTTAAAAAATTTTTTTTACCAGTAATTTTTTCTTCAGACTTTCACTTTAAGGTAAAGGATCATAGAGGATTATTATTTAATTCCTTTTGGATTGATTTAATAAAAATAATAAAAAATATATTATTAATGATTAACAAAGCTACATTTTAGCTAAATAGATAATATTTTAAATGATATTTAAATCCTACAGATCCTCCAAAGAATGTGTTAGTGTCCATGAGTGGATCTGGTGAAATAGTTTTGGGTGATTCAGTGACTCTGACCTGCAGCAGTGATTCAAACCCACCTGCTCACATCTACACCTGGTTTAAGGAGAATGAAACCTCATCTGTCGGATCTGGACAGAGTTACAGCATCTCCAACTTTAATTCCAGTCACAGTGGACAGTTTTACTGTGTGGCTCAGAATCAACATGGATCTGAGAGATCAGCTGCTGTGTCTATAACATCTAAAGGTAATAATATTAGATACTATTGAAATGCTGCAGCTTTTATTAGCAACACTATTAAATTAAATTTCTCTTCACTCAGCTGGCCAGAATAAAGCTCTGTATGCAGTGGCTGGAATTGTGGCTGTACTTGTCTGCATCTGCATTGTTATTGTAGTAACAAAGGTAATAAGGTAAAAGGGCATGTTCAAACTTTAACCAACAGCAAAGAATTAATCATGAATTGTATTTTTTAGAACATGTTCACATTCGTGTGACACATTGAAACCCCCCTGTGTTTTTCTCTCTCTCTCCAGCAGACAGAGAAGAGATACTGGAGTCAGAGGTGGCATTTCCAAACAGGCAAGTCTAGAGGAGTGGCTATTTCAGTGCCCTTTCCAGCTGTTAACAAGTCAAATGTGGTTATAATGAAAATATTCAGACATTATTAAATTGAATGGAGAATTCTAGTTCCACCCTTCACTCTCTCTGCTAGCATCTGATCATCTGGACTGTGTATTTATTCAGGATAACATCAGTGTAGCAGTGACAGATCAGAGCATGCATACTACAGTGTGTGATTCACCAACAGCCAATCAGAATGATTTAATATACACCAGCATCACTCACCAAAGACCCAAAGTATCCAGGCAGGACCAGATGGCAGGAGATAATGAAGAGGTTCAGTACGCAACTGTCCATCACCACAAGAATACGGAGAACAAGGGAGTGGAGGCACCATCTGAGTATGGAAATATTAGGAATCACAGTTCTGCTGTTTCTTCCAGGTGAGACACACTTCTGAGTGTACTTTAATAAACTTCAGCTTGTAACACATCCTGCACCGTTTGTGCTACAGTAATGATGATGCCTTAAATCATGCAGCTTGAGGAAATGTGTGCTGTAAATTTTCTAAGCGATTAGACTTACAATTTTCCCTTGGCAAAAGATAAAATTGGCAAAAAAAAATAAAATAATAATAATAATAATAATAATACAATAGACTTACATTAAAAGAGGACTTAGGTCAGTAAACAACTACCTACAAATCATCAAGAAAACCCAAGCAATCACCTGGCAATGCTCTCGCAACTACTTATAACACCCTAGAAACTGCATTGCAATGCATCTCAGCCAGTTTCAGCACTAGAATATCATAGAGAATAAGGGGTTGCCTCTTTTGACTTGAGTCAGTAAGCAACCACTGAAAAACCATTCAGAACACCCAAGCAACCACTTAGCAACACCCTAGCAATTGCCTATAACACCATTGCAATGTACCTCAGCCATATTTCGGCACTAGAATATAATTGTAATGTTGCTGGCACTGGCAATGATGAAGACTAAGATGTGAAGATGAAGAGAACCCAAGTGCAGTTTATTTACAAAGTGCAGTAATCCAAAATCCTAACTATAAACGTGAAACACAAACTTGACTAGACTTAAAACTTAACATAAACATAACATGGCTTGACTTGGCTAGAACAAAACACATCCACATACATTCACATTCAATACTTGACAACTAGACAATGCAAAAATGAGGGTTTAAATACAAGACATGGGAGAACATAAACCAATGAACAAACAGAACTCATAACAAGCTAATTAAACAATAAACCTATGAAAACATGACACATGAACATGGAGGGAAAACAGGAATCACATGACAAGGGAAACAGGAATTAAACATTTCAAAATAAAAGACATGAGTCAACAAAATACACATGACATATCCCCCCCACTAAGGGGTGGCTCCCGATGCCCTAACACATAAACAAAACACGCAAAACATGACATAAATTCAAAGTTCTGAAGGGAGCTGGGGGGGGGTTGTCTTGAGGCGTGGGGCATGGCAAGAAAGGGCGAGGGGCATGGGACCAGGGCAGAGTCCGTGGGGGGCGGAGCCGTGAGAGGCTCGAGGGGTGGAGCCATGGAAGGTGGAGCCGTGAGAGGCTCAAGGGGCGGAGCCATGGAACTTAGTGCCTTGAGAGTGGCCGAAGACTCGAAGGGCCAGGGTGGAGCCGATGGCAGGGAGGACCAAGGTGGCGCTGGAGGAGCAAGGCGGAGCTGGGGGATCGGAAGACTGAGGTGGAGCCGGTGGGACTGAGGACCAAGGTGGAGCCGTAGGGAAGGAGGTCCCCAGTGAAGCTGACAGATCGGAGGGATGAGGCGCAGCCAGAGGATCGGAGTGCCAAGGCGGAGCCGGGTGACCGACAGACCAAGGAGGAGCCGGAGGGACGAGGGACCCCGGCAAAGCCGACAGGCTGAAGGACCACAGTGGAGCCGAGGGAACGCAGATCTGAGGCAATGTCGAGGGAACGACAAGCCAAGGTGAAATCCAGGGCTCGGAGGATCCAGGCGGGTTCGGAAGGCAGAAAGTTCCCCTTGCCTGCTCAGGAGAACTAAGGGTGGGTATAAGGGTGGGAACCATCTCCAGGTCCAACCGCTCAGGTGTGGCTGTGATGTGGCATGGAGCAGGCTGAGGTATTGCTGTGACGTAGCATGGAGCAGGCTGAGGTGTTGCTGTGACGTGGCATGGAGCAGGCTGAGGCATTGCTGTGATGTGGCATGGAGCAGGCTGAGGCGTTGCTGTGACGTGGCATGGAGCAGGCTGAGGCGTTGCTGTGACGTGGCATGGAGCAGGCTGAGGCGTTGCTGTGACGTGGCATGGAGCAGGCTGAGGCTTTGCTGTGATGTGGCATGGAGCAGGCCGAGGCGTTGCTGTGACGTGGCATGGAGCAGGCTGAGGCGTTGCGGTGACTTGGCATGGAGCAGGCTGAGGCGTTGCTGTGACGTGGCATGGTGCAGGCTGAGGTGTTGCTGTGGCATGGCATGGTGCAGGCTGAGGTGTTGCTGTGACATGGCATGGAGCAAAAGATGGCGCTAGCTCAGCGAGCATGATGAAGAACTCTGGCTCGGCGGCCATGTCGTGGAACTCTGGCCCGGTGGCGACCATTTCATGGAACTCCGGCCCGGCAGCGGCCATGTCATGGAACTCAGGCCCAGCGGCGGCCATGTCGTGGAACTCAGGCCCGGCGGCGGCCATGTCGTGGAACTCTGGCCCGGCGGCGGCCATGTCGTGGACCTCTGGCCCGGCGGCGGCCATGTCGTGGACCTCTGGCCCGGCGGCGGCCATGTCGTGGACCTCTGGCTCGGCGGCGGCCATAACGTGGACCTCTGGCTCGGCATCGGCCTCCCCCACAGTGAACGTGGAACCAATGATATGTAGGGCGAGGTCGATATATTGAGCCAGACTGAGGGAACTGCGACCATCAGGCATCAAGGAGGAGATCGGCTCACTTAACCCCACCCTGAAAATGTCCTTGAGGGTGACCACATTAAAATCCACCTGGCTGGCCAGAGTGCAAAATGTTCTCTACGTACTCCTCCAGGGGACGATTCCCCTGACGTAGCCGTATGAGTCGAACTGCTGGGTTCATAGTTCGGTCAAGTATTCTGTAACGTTGGCTGGCAGGTAATGACAGGCAGATGAAGACGATGATGATGACGAAGTGTAGAGAACCCAAGTGCAGTTTATTAACGGATGTGAAAATCCAAAAACCCTGACTACAACGTGATCAAAACATAAACGTGAAACATGAACTTGACTAGACTTAAAACTTGACTTGACATAAACATAACATGGCTTGACTTGACTTGACAAAACACATCCACATACATTCAATAATTGACAACTAGACAATGCAAACATGCAAACATGAGGGCTTAAATACAAGACATGGGAGAACATAAACCAATGAACAAACAGAACTAATAAGAAGCTAATTGAACAATAAACCAATGAAAACACATGAACATGGAGGGAAAACAGGAATCCCATGACAAGGGAAACAGGAACTAAACATTTCAAAATAAAGACATGAATCAACAAAATACACATGACAATAATATAAACTCTAGGATGGCCTTTTTTGACTAGGGTCGCTAAACAACCACCTACAAATCATAAAGAAAACCCTAGCAACCACCTAGCAATGCCCTAGCAACTACCTATAACACCTTAGCAACTGCACTGAAATGTACCTCAGCCCATTTTGGCACTAGAATATTAGAGAGACTAAGGGGTGGCCTCTTTTGACTAGGGTCTGTAAGAAACCACTGACAAACCATTCAGAACACCTTTGCAAACACTTAGCAACACCCTAGCAGTTACCTATAACACCCTACAGCAATCGCATTGCATGGCTCTTCAGCCATATTTCAGCACTGGAATATCATATTAACACTAGGATGGCCTCTCTTGACATGGTTCAGTAAAAAAAACCCACCTACAAATCATCAAGAAATCCCTAGCAACCACATAGCAATGCCCTAAAAAGTACCTAAAACACCCTAGCAACTGCACTGCAACACACGTCAGTCATATTTCGGCACTAGAATCTTATGGAGATTTTGGGGTGGCCTCTTTTAACTTGGGTTGCAAAGCGACCAACTCAACTCAACCCTCCACTGACAAACTATTCAGAACACCCATACAACCACTTAGCAACGCCCTAACAACTACCCATAACACCCTAGCAACTGCATTGCAATGCACCTCAGTCATATTCCGGCACCAGAATGTTATAGAGATATGTTGTGGCCTCTTTTGATTTGGGTCAGTGCGCAACAACCGTCAAACCTTCCCGAATACCCCTGCAATCACTAATAACACCTAGCAAATACCCATAACATCCTAGCAACCGCACCTCAGCCATATTTCAGCTCCAGAATACAAAAAAGGTTTAGGGGTGGCCCCTTTTCACTTGGGTCAGTACACCACCATTGACAAACCATCCAGGACACCCTAGCAAATACTTAGCAACACCTTAGCGACTACCTACTGTATAACACCTTAGCAACTGCATTGCAATGCAACTTAGCTATATTTCCGCACCACAATATCATAGAGACTTGGGGGTGGACTATTTGACTCAAGACAACCAACTAATAACCACTCAGAACACCCATGGAACCCAATAACAACATACTAAGAAACACTCAGATGTAACACTTAAATGTAAAAGTAGGCTGTTTTTGTTTGTGCACCGCCTTATGATTTTGTTAATTATCTATATTATCATTTTAACTTTCAACAGATCTACTACTGAAATGGTGGACGATTCCTCTGTGATCTACAGCGGTATCAATGAGGCATGAAGAATTTCAGCATCAGCTTTACAGAGCAGCTGAACTGACATCATCTGATCACAATTTTCAGTGTAGAACTCATACAAGACTTGACCTGCCATTGAACCAAAGCGTAAGCCTAAAGCAGTGGTTCCCAGCCCTGTTCCTAGAGAAATATTAATTGTATTTTTCCTTGTTAAACTTCTGATGTTGGTCTGGTAGCTGAGCGCTTCTATTGTTTCACTAAAATGGGTGTTTATCTAATAAAAGAAAATGTACTATCTCTTGGTTACGGGACTGGCATTTAAATTTGCATGTGTACAATAATTTTTCTGTGTATATGTTTAACACTAACACAGAGTTTGTGTTAGAATGAAAAAGTGAAACTATCAACTATAAATCTCATTAGATATTCCTGCAGTTATGATGAGCGTCTTTCCACATTTATTTCTCAAAGTAAACATGCTTTCACATATTCTATCTCGAAGCTTTGACATGAGTGAATTCTTCTGAGCTGAAGATTGTTATTTGATTTTCAATCTGGAGACATCAGAGGATGAAGTAACTTTATTTCTGAGCTCATCTTATATTGTTGAGAGGGAGGACACAAATATACAGGAAGAGGAAGACAAACTTAGATTGTGCTTCAAACTGCATATTAAGTGTGATAACCACTAACTGTTCGACAGTTTAACACGTCTGTCAAGTTGCTGTTTCTATCATTCCTCATTTGGACTCTGGCAACGAGACTCACTGCAGCACGGTAAGTAATTTGTACATTGTTTTATGAGGGTTTAAATCAGTCTGAAGAGCTTTGAATGAAAAGGGACCAGGGCCGTGCTCATCCCACCTTTTCCACCCCCTAAATAAAGTTACAGAGAATGATTTACAAACTTTTAAAATTCATATTGTTAATAATTAGTCTTAATGCTAATTGTACAACTGTTGTTGTTATAATTAGTGTTCTATTCAAAGATCCCCATGTCTGTTTTACTCCTTATCAAACTCTAGTAGTATGTCCCTTTACATTAAGTCAGTCAGATCCTCTCATCAGTACCTGCTCCTGATGTTCAGAAGAATCTCCCTCACTCTCTGATCTCGAGTCTCGTGCTTGTGCCTCATCTTGAATGGAAGAATGGAAGAAATAATAATTATTGATTGATTATTGCAGTTGTTGAATTTCTTTAGATGAAATATCCCTGGAATATAAAAAAACAACATCCTCACTACACATCAGCGTCTTAACGACCAAATAATTATTAATCAATGTGAAAAAACAAATCAAATCATCAACAGGAAATAGCGATTGATTGTGATGTCATTTATAAATAATGTTTCATGTAAATCTCATGTCATTATTCTCTGTTTTATGATCGTAGAGGTTGCTATGGTGACGTTCATCAGAATATATCTTCCTCTGATCTTACTGGTCATGACTGCGGGTGAGTGACGCTCACAGTTCACTGTTCTAGAGTCACAATATAGATGCAGTTAGACACTTCCATCCAGCCTCTGCAAATATAATGAAGAAATACTCATTTATAAAATGACACAAGCTCTAAAAGTGGTAGAATGAATTCAGTTGAAATGAAAATGAGGAAACATGGTTGCTTCCAGCCACCATAAATAGTTTTCATGCCACAGTTTTTATTTGTGTTTTAGTTTCCTTATATCTGTGTTTCAGGTGTTGATGGTCAGCAGTATTGGGGAGTGAATTACAGCCCTTCATATGTTTGTGCATTAAGAGGCTCATCAGTGAAAATGTTCTGTACTTTCACATTTCCTTCCGGTTATGAGGTCAAAACAGTCTTCTGGACCAAAAGTGTTGTATCTGTTGGAGAACCACCTGACCTGTGTTCAGACCCAGAATACAGAGGAAGAGTTCAGTGTTTGAGTGAAAATAAAGACACTTTCAGTATCACTTTGAGAAATGTAACAGAAGCTGATAAACACATCTACTACTGCAGATTTACATCTAACAGAGGAGATGTAAAATGGACAGGGATTCCTGGAGTTCAGCTCGATGTCACAGGTAGAACTTGCGAACTCTCACAAATAGACAGAAACATACAAACACACAGTTTATTTTATTTTATTTTATTATGTAGCTGCAGTGTGAGAAGCGTTTCATTTTTAATCTTTAAAGGAATAGTTCACACAAAAATGACAATTATCTCATCATTTACTTATGGTCATGCTGTTCCAAACCTCTTTGACTTTTTTCTTCTGTGGAACACAAACAACAAAGATAGTTTGAACAATGTCTGAGCTGTTTTTTCCATAAAATGCAAGTCAATGGATATGAAAACTTTCAAGCTCCAAAAAGAATATTAATTCAGTTTAAAGGTAATCCATACAACTCGAGTGGTTTAATCCATGTCTTCTGAAGTAACAGAATCACTTTGCATGGAGAACAAACCAAAATTTAAGCCCTTATTCTATAAAAGCTGAACATCCAGCCTAATGGCTTGTACACATGTACAAAATAAAGCTGTGATGTGGCCAGGTACTCAATCCCGCTATCATTCCACTTCAATAAGATGTTGTGTTTTCATTTTCTAGTGTTTACCATCAAACCTTCTGGTGAGCACAGGACATTTAAAGAGTAGATGAAAAAACGCAACCTGCAACTCGATCGTTTTAACCCGTTAATGCATTTTCAAAATAGGCCGATTGGGCATGTCATATGAGTTTCAGATGACGTAAGAGTGATTAAATAAGAAGAGAATTATCATTCTTGGCTGAACTATTGCTCTTACCTTTATGCTTTATGTATATTTCAGTATTTCATGAACATGATGATCAAACAGAGAGTTATTGTTGTGTTGCTGTCAGACCTCCAGGTGGAGACACAGCAGAGAGTGAGAGAGGGTGATTCAGTCACTCTGACATGTAAAAGCACCTGCACTCTGACTGAAGAAACAACATTCATCTGGTACATTAACAAACAGACAGTCACTAAAGGAACAGTTACAGTGAATCAGCTCCACCTGCACTCAGTCAGCAGTGATGATACACAATATTATAGCTGTGCTGTAAGAGGAAATGAACATCTGCGCTCACCTGCAGTTTATCTACAAGTAGGACGTAAGTACATGCTATGACATCAACATTAGTTTATATTTTACACCCTTCAATGAATTCTTAAATTAGTGTGGAATAGAGATGCACTGATATGCAATTTCTGGGCTGATAATGATCATTCACAGCTCACTGTGACCGACACTGATAACTGATCTTTTTACTTTTTGCATTTTAAACTGGAGCTGCTCTCTAATGAATTAAAAGCTGAAGTTAATTTGACACACAATGTAAACACAATGTAAACACAATGTAAACACAAGTCTCTGTTTTCATGGTGTAACTTTTATGCACCTCTTACAGTGTTCATCTGTGGCAGTTCAGTTTCATAATATAAAACATTATTAACATTTATCATAATTGAAATAGGTAAAAACATCATACATGTCTCATAGTCATGTTTCTACTCGTAAAATACATCAAGCACACATAGTTTCACTCACAAACTTGTGTTTTCAGATATCTCACGTCACTCTGTGAGGATTATTTCAAGATCTGTGCACCGTGTTACATTGTGTTTGGGCTCGTTTTAATTGGGATCATCTACTGTAAGTAACGATATGCTATTTTCAATATTCGGTTTATGATTCATAAAGTAATAAGTGAAAACACTGCAATGATTACCTGTATGTAACACACTGTACATTCATGTTTTTGTAATGTTTTCGCTTATGGACGACTTCATGAAGCATAAACAGGATATGGAAAATGCCCCAAAACAGCGTAACACGGTTCATAGATGTAGAAAAATAGCTGCTGATATATTGAGCACCCCTAGTGTGGACAAATGTGGAACATTTTCTCCAAACTGAAAATATTTGATATGTTTAATAACTTGCAGATGAAAATAATAATAATAAAAAAACTCCAGTTCTTGTTGCTGGAAACCTCTTTGATTATTTTCCTCTTTTCTGTGTTTCAGTGGTCAGTGAACTGTGGGGAGTGAATTACAACCCGTCACATGTTTGTGCATTAAGAGGCTCATCAGTGAAAATATCCTGTACTATAAAATATCCTTCTGGTTATGAGGTCAAAAGAGTCTTCTGGACCAAAACTGCATTTGTATCTGGAGCAGAACCACCTGACCTGTGTTCAGACCCAGAATACAGAGGAAGAATTCAGTGTTTAAATGAAAATAAAGACACTTACAGCATCACTTTGACAGATGTAACACAAGCTGATAAACGCATCTACTACTTCAGATTTACAACAAACAGAGAAGATGGAAAACGGACTGGGATTCCTGCAGCTCGACTTAATGTTACAGGTAAAAATAATCTACAAACACACCTACATGAAGCATTTTATTGTGTAACTGCAGTCTGATGTAAATGCATGAAGTGAATGTTGTGATGACGTAGATTGGATGATTTCATGAACATGATGGTCAAACAGAGAGTTTTTGTTGTGTTGCTGTCAGACCTCCAGGTGGAGACACCACAGAGTGTGAAAGAGAGAGATTCAGTCACTCTGACATGTAAAATCACCTGCACTCTGACTGAAAAAACAACATTCATCTGGTACAAAAACACACAGACAGTCACTAAAGGAACAGTTACAGTGAATCAGCTCCACCTGCAGTCAGTCACACGTCATGATGCCGGAAACTATAGATGTGCTGTTACAGGAAATGAACTTCTGTCTTCTCCTGATGTTTATCTTGATGTAACATGTGAGCACACACTGATTCATTAATAGTTGTGATATAGTTGACAAATGTAGATTATTTTGAGTTTAGTTTAGAATGATTTAATACTTCAAGTCCAATATAAAACAGTACGATATTGTTTTTTTTAGACATGATTAATTATTACTATTGTAATGATCTGTAGAATGACTCATGATGTATTAATCATGAATGAATCAAGAATCTGTATTTAGAGACCCTCTTATTTATCTTGAGTTGCACCTTCAAAAGTCACTAAATGTTCAATTTAAAAAAGAGTTTTACTGTGTAATAGTTCAGATAGAGATCTTCACTTTTCTGATCATAGCACTAAAAATTAAATCATCTGTTGACATCTACTAACACATAAGTTTCAGTAACTGTTGTTTATTCAAATAGAAAGTCATGGGATGAATAAAATAAATTTAATTCCCATCTAGATCCTCCAGAGAATGTGTCAGTGTCCATCAGTGGATCAGGTGAAATAGTTTTGGGTGATTCAGTGACTCTGACCTGCAGCAGTGATTCAAACCCACCTGTTCTGAACTACACCTGGTTTAAGGAGAATGAAAGCTCAGCTGTTGGATCTGGACAGAGTTACAGTGCACTACAGAGTGGATTCTTCTACTGTGTGGCTCAGAATCAACATGGATCTGAGAGATCAGCTGCTCTATCAGTCTCTGTTACAGGTATTTACTATAACTAGTTTCTTTCAGTTTACTTGCCATTTGTGTGAATTGATCTTCATAAATATCTTGTTTTAGGGGTTCAGACTGCTGCTCTCCATACAGTTTCTGGGATTGTGGCAGGATGTGGAGGATTGTTCTTCATCATCATCATCATCATAGTGTTAGTAAAGTGAGTTAAGGTTGTCTGCTCTCTTAAATTAGATAAATAAAAAATAGTATTTCATCTGTAGATTTTGATGCAGTTTCTCACTTGTAGACTAAATGGTTTCAGCTGATCGTTGTCCTTTCTGTATGTTTGTAATGTATTTCACTATTGTAGCACTGATAAAAACATTTAGCTTTTCTAAAAACTGTGCAAGAACAATTATTTTGCTGTTTTCTTTAGAAAGAAGAGGAGAGATGGTGGAGCTGAAAACATGAACCAAAACTGGGTGTGTCAGCAAAACATATCTCCATCTACAACTGTAATAGGAATTAAATTACTGTACTGTTGCATTTGTTGTATTGAACAATGAATAAAACACTGTATATGAATGATTACACAAGTCTTTCTCTATAGAAGGCTGACTCGAGTGATAATACATACACATCTCTGAATCCTGTATCCAGATCATCTAATGACATTTACAGCACAATCACAGTCAGTGAATCTCTCAAACTCTTATTTGAATCATTTTTATACTCATTTTCACCTGAAACAAATATGAAAAGTGTGTATTGTTCCTCTTTCTCTGTCAGACTGTTCACTCCAGTACTCATGATGACACCTACACTCTTGATCTTCAGTCCAGATCTTCTGAATATGAGAACCTAGCAGAAACTTCAGCAAACAGACATTAAACTCTCTCTACAGTATGATATGGACATATTGATGCTCTTCAGGAATTAACCATCTTTATGAGAACATTAACATCATATTTAAAGTTGCTGTAAAGTTGATTGAGTGTTATCAACACATTTCTCCTTTATTAAACCTCACAGTGAAATAACTATGTTGAGTAACTGAGCTCATTACTGAATTTATTTAGAGTCCAGCATATGCAAATGTATTAAAAAAAAAAATACATAAAACTGTGTGCATGTTTGTTTAGCTTTAATAGAGATGGTTCAGGCTTCCATACCCTTTGCTAGATAAACATGTTACAAAATTAAGCATTTCTTTGCATAGACGTATTAAGTGTATTAGGTCATTACAGCTGTGATAGTCTTTCATGTGTGTCCAGATTTCCCTCTGGAGGTGATAAGGGTTGTGATATCGGCCATATGGAATAAAACATGTTTGTACATTGATTACTCTGACTAATGGTGAGTTTGTGGAATGTATGAATATTCTGGCTGATCAGAATGTCTGTGTTTAATATGTTTCATATTCAGTGACATTTTCATGTGATGTAAATAAACCAGCAGTATAAATTGTAGCTAGAGAGATGCAACTTGATTTGTATTTTTATGCTCTTTCTTAACAAATAAGAGCGGAAATCTTTAAGATGTTTCAGTATATTTAAATGTTGTCCATGTCATGATACAGGTCTGTGTGTAGATGTGGTGTCAGGAGTCCTGTAGAGATGTCGAGTGAAGCTGCTGTCCGAGGTGCTGATTATACACTGTAATACAGAAGATCAGAGTTTCCAACCTTTATATCAACTGAACCGCTGTGACCTGCACTAGATAACACACAGCAGGAACTCTGAAATATACAAACTAAAGCTGAACGACTGTTGTCCGTCTTATCCAGTGTTTTTTCCTCTTTAAGTATTATATTCAACTTAAAAGAATATAAATAGTTTTTCCAGTATCTTTCTTGATGTACTGATGTTGTTCTTGTAGTTGAGTGCTTCTGTTGACTCTCTGGAATGGAGAGATATTTGACTTACTCAATATAATGTCATGTCTCTTTGGTTAGGACAGTGGTGTTGAGATGTGCTTGTGTAAGTTTGTGTGGATTACATAATATGTTTAACTTGAACAGAGTTTGTGTCAGAATGAGGAAGTTAAATTGAAACCCATAAACTCACATTATATACAGCTCAGATCTTCCTGCAGTCATGATGAGTGTCTTTCCACATGCTTTCACATATTCTCTCTCGAAGCTTTGACATGAATGAATTCTTCTGAGCTGAAGATTGTTATTTGATTTTATATCTGGAGACATCAGAGGATGATGTAACTTTCTTTCTGAGCTCATCTTGTGTTGTTGAGAGGGAGGACACAAATATTCAGGAAGAGGAAGACAAACTTAGATTGTGCTTCAAACTGCATATTAAGTGTGATAACCACTAACAGTTCGTCAGATTAACACGTCTGTCAAGTTGCTGTTTCTATCATTCCTCATTTGGACTCTGGCAACGAGACTCACTGCAGCACGGTAAGTAATTTGTACATTGTTTTATGAGGGTTTAAATCAGTCTGAAGAGCTTTGAATGAAAAGGGACCAGGGCCGTGCTCATCCCACCTTTTCCACCCCCTAAATAAAGTTACAGAGAATGATTTACAAACTTTTAAAATTCATATTGTTAATAATTAGTCTTAATGCTAATTGTGCAACTGTTGTTGTTATAATTAGTGTTCTATTCAAAGATCCCCATGTCTGTTTTACTCCTTATCAAACTCTAGTAGTATGTCCCTTTACATTAAGTCAGTCAGATCCTCTCATCAGTACCTGCTCCTGATGTTCAGAAGAATCTCCCTCACTCTCTGATCTCGAGTCTCGTGCTTGTGCCTCATCTTGAATGGAAGAATGGAAGAAATAATAATTATTGATTGATTATTGCAGTTGTTGAATTTCTTTAGATGAAATATCCCTGGAATATAAAAAAACAACATCCTCACTACACATCAGCGTCTTAACGACCAAATAATTATTAATCAATGTGAAAAAACAAATCAAATCATCAACAGGAAATAGCGATTGATTGTGATGTCATTTATAAATAATGTTTCATGTAAATCTCATGTCATTATTCTCTGTTTTATGATCGTAGAGGTTGCTATGGTGACGTTCATCAGAATATATCTTCCTCTGATCTTACTGGTCATGACTGCGGGTGAGTGACGCTCACAGTTCACTGTTCTAGAGTCACAATATAGATGCAGTTAGACACTTCCATCCAGCCTCTGCAAATATAATGAAGAAATACTCATTTATAAAATGACACAAGCTCTAAAAGTGGTAGAATGAATTCAGTTGAAATGAAAATGAGGAAACATGGTTGCTTCCAGCCACCATAAATAGTTTTCATGCCACAGTTTTTATTTGTGTTTTAGTTTCCTTATATCTGTGTTTCAGGTGTTGATGGTCAGCAGTATTGGGGAGTGAATTACAGCCCTTCATATGTTTGTGCATTAAGAGGCTCATCAGTGAAAATGTTCTGTACTTTCACATTTCCTTCCGGTTATGAGGTCAAAACAGTCTTCTGGACCAAAAGTGTTGTATCTGTTGGAGAACCACCTGACCTGTGTTCAGACCCAGAATACAGAGGAAGAGTTCAGTGTTTGAGTGAAAATAAAGACACTTTCAGTATCACTTTGAGAAATGTAACAGAAGCTGATAAACACATCTACTACTGCAGATTTACATCTAACAGAGGAGATGTAAAATGGACAGGGATTCCTGGAGTTCAGCTCGATGTCACAGGTAGAACTTGCGAACTCTCACAAATAGACAGAAACATACAAACACACAGTTTATTTTATTTTATTTTATTATGTAGCTGCAGTGTGAGAAGCGTTTCATTTTTAATCTTTAAAGGAATAGTTCACACAAAAATGACAATTATCTCATCATTTACTTATGGTCATGCTGTTCCAAACCTCTTTGACTTTTTTCTTCTGTGGAACACAAACAACAAAGATAGTTTGAACAATGTCTGAGCTGTTTTTTCCATAAAATGCAAGTCAATGGATATGAAAACTTTCAAGCTCCAAAAAGAATATTAATTCAGTTTAAAGGTAATCCATACAACTCGAGTAGTTTATTCCATGTCTTCTGAAGTAACAGAATCACTTTGCATGGAGAACAAACCAAAATTTAAGCCCTTATTCTATAAAAGCTGAACATCCAGCCTAATGGCTTGTACACATGTACAAAATAAAGCTGTGATGTGGCCAGGTACTCAATCCCGCTATCATTCCACTTCAATAAGATGTTGTGTTTTCATTTTCTAGTGTTTACCATCAAACCTTCTGGTGAGCACAGGACATTTAAAAAGTAGATGAAAAAACGCAACCTGCAACTCGATCGTTTTAACCCGTTAATGCATTTTCAAAATAGGCCGATTGGGCATGTCATATGAGTTTCAGATGACGTAAGAGTGATTAAATAAGGAGACAATTATCATTCTTGGCTGAACTATTGCTCTTATCTTTATGCTTTATGTATATTTCAGTATTTCATGAACATGATGATCAAACAGAGAGTTTTTGTTGTGTTGCTGTCAGACCTCCAGGTGGAGACACAGCAGAGAGTGAGAGAGGGTGATTCAGTCACTCTGACATGTGAAAGCACCTGCACTCTGACTGAAGAAACAACATTCATCTGGTACATTAACAAACAGACAGTCACTAAAGGAAGAGTTACAGTGAATCAGCTCCACCTGCAGTCAGTCAGCAGTGATGATACACAATATTATAGCTGTGCTGTAAGAGGAAATGAACATCTGCGCTCACCTGCAGTTTATCTACAAGTAGGACGTAAGTACATGCTATGACATCAACATTAGTTTATATTTCACACCCTTCAATGAATTCTTAAATTAGTGTGGAATAGAGATGCACTGATATGCAATTTCTGGGCTGATGATGATCATTCACAGCTCACTGTGACCGACACTGATAACTGATCTTTTTACTTTTTGCATTTTAAACTGGAGCTGCTCTCTAATGAATTAAAAGCTGAAGTTAATTAGACACACAATGTAAACACAATGTAAACACATTGTAAACACAAGTCTCTGTTTTCATGGTGTAACTTTTATGCACCACTTACAGTGTTCATCTGTGGCAGTTCAGTTTCATAATATAAAACAATATTAACATTTATCATAATTGAAATAGGTAAAAACATCATACATGTCTCATAGTCATGTTTCTACTCGTAAAATACATCAAGCACACATAGTTTCACTCACAAACTTGAGTTTTCAGATATCTCACGTCACTCTGTGAGGATTATTTCAAGATCTGTGCACCGTGTTACATTGTGTTTGGGCTCGTTTTAATTGGGATCATCTACTGTAAGTAACGATATGCTATTTTCAATATTTGGTTTATGATTCATAAAGTAATAAGTGAAAACACTGCAATGATTACCTGTATGTAACACACTGTACATTCATGTGTTTGTAATGTTTTCGCTTATGGACGACTTCATGAAGCATAAACAGGATATGGAAAATGCCCCAAAACAGCGTAACACGGTTCATAGATGTAGAAAAATAGCTGCTGATATATTGAGCACCACTAGTGTGGACAAATGTGGAACATTTTCTCCAAACTGAAAATATTTGATATGTTTAATAACTTGCAGATGAAAATAATAATAATAAAAAAACTCCAGTTCTTGTTGCTGGAAACCTCTTTGATTATTTTCCTCTTTTCTGTGTTTCAGTGGTCAGTGAACTGTGGGGAGTGAATTACAACCCGTCACATGTTTGTGCATTAAGAGGCTCATCAGTGAAAATATCCTGTACTATAAAATATCCTTCTGGTTATGAGGTCAAAAGAGTCTTCTGGACCAAAACTGCATTTGTATCTGGAGCAGAACCACCTGACCTGTGTTCAGACCCAGAATACAGAGGAAGAATTCAGTGTTTAAATGAAAATAAAGACACTTACAGCATCACTTTGACAGATGTAACACAAGCTGAGAAACGCATCTACTACTTCAGATTTACAACAAACAGAGAAGATGGAAAATGGACTGGGATTCCTGCAGCTCGACTTAATGTTACAGGTAAAAATAATCTACAAACACACCTACATGAAGCATTTTATTGTGTAACTGCAGTCTGATGTAAATGCATGAAGTGAATGTTGTGATGACGTAGATTGGATGATTTCATGAACATGATGATCAAACAGAGAGTTTTTGTTGTGTTGCTGTCAGACCTCCAGGTGGAGACACCACAGAGTGTGAAAGAGAGAGATTCAGTCACTCTGACATGTAAAATCACCTGCACTCTGACTGAAAAAACAACATTCATCTGGTACAAAAACACACAGACAGTCACTAAAGGAACAGTTACAGTGAATCAGCTCCACCTGCAGTCAGTCACACGTCATGATGCCGGAAACTATAGATGTGCTGTTACAGGAAATGAACTTCTGTCTTCTCCTGATGTTTATCTTGATGTAACATGTGAGCACACACTGATTCATTAATAGTTGTGATATAGTTGACAAATGTAGATTATTTTGAGTTTAATTTAGAATGATTTAATACTTCAAGTCCAATATAAAACAGTACGATATTGTTTTTTTTAGACATGATTAATTATTACTATTGTAATGATCTGTAGAATGACTCATGATGTATTAATCATGAATGAATCAAGAATCTGTATTTAGAGACCCTCTTATTTATCTTGAGTTGCACCTTCAAAAGTCACTAAATGTTCAATTTAAAAAAGAGTTTTACTGTGTAATAGTTCAGATAGAGATCTTCACTTTTCTGATCATAGCACTAAAAATTAAATCATCTGTTGACATCTACTAACACATAAGTTTCAGTAACTGTTGTTTATTCAAATAGAAAGTCATGGGATGAATAAAATAAATTTAATTCCCATCTAGATCCTCCAGAGAATGTGTCAGTGTCCATCAGTGGATCAGGTGAAATAGTTTTGGGTGATTCAGTGACTCTGACCTGCAGCAGTGATTCAAACCCACCTGTTCTGAACTACACCTGGTTTAAGGAGAATGAAAGCTCAGCTGTTGGATCTGGACAGAGTTACAGTGCACTACAGAGTGGATTCTTCTACTGTGTGGCTCAGAATCAACATGGATCTGAGAGATCAGCTGCTCTATCAGTCTCTGTTACAGGTATTTACTATAACTAGTTTCTTTCAGTTTACTTGCCATTTGTGTGAATTGATCTTCATAAATATCTTGTTTTAGGGGTTCAGACTGCTGCTCTCTATACAGTTTCTGGGATTGTGGCAGGATGTGGAGGATTGTTCCTCATCATTGTCATCATCATCATCATCATCATTTTGTTTATGAGGTGAGTGAATGTTGAGCAACTGCTACACCATAAACAATGATTCCATGGGTTTCTGTGTGTAAATCACATAAACAATGCTGCACATATGGAGTGTATGTAATAATTATCACTATTATAACATTATCACAATATTAGTATAATTTTTAAAATCATGAGTTACTATTTTTCTCAGGAAGAAGAGGAGAGATGGTGGAGCTGAAGTCATGAGGCAAAATCAGGTGAGTCAGCTCATAACATCACCGCAGAAGAATAATGTTGTGTTTCTTTAGGGATGTTTCATTTAACTAAAAATATGGTGTTTTATAAAAGTTTCACAAGAGCACTTCCTCTTTGCGCAATTTTTGTGCCACCGCAAAGCGCTAGTGGGCGTGGGTGGGAGTATTTTTGTTAGAGCAAGAAAACCGCAATTTGTTATTTTTCTGAGAAATAAGTCATTCCACTAAGATGTTTTAGAAGCATGAAGGTGGTTAAACTTACTGTTAATGATTGCCATGATTTGTGTGTCAGTATATCAATATGATTAATAATACTATAAATCTATAATTTAACGAAAAGTACATCCAACCACGAGAACCACATTTTTAAATGCATATAAAAGGAGCGTGTCACTAGAAATATGCCTGACATTCAACAAGTACACAGTTAATGAACAAAAGAACGCAAGTCCATATTTCTATTCTTCTAATTCATTACATACAGTCCATTTACACTAGCAACTTCTTATGAAAGTGCTGTCTTTTCTATATCGCTGGAGCTTGAGGGAATGGACTATATAATTGGATGCAGATGGTTCAATAACTGGAGAAGGACCTCCAAACTGAATTGCACTTGACCCAGCCCAATAGTTCTTTGTGAATGTAATTTCGCCAACCCACTTGTGCCTAGCCTTAGACTTTATGGCCATGCCCACTGACTTTGCGCTTGTGATTTATCGCATGACTCTGCGTTTAATAGGGCCCTTTTGTTCTTCAGGTTTTGATCTGTTGTTAGGTATTGCAATGTTTTATTTTCCAAAACTGCAGGAGAATCGCAGCTCAGCAGGAGCAGATCCAACCAATGACCTTCCAATTTCTCCACAATTATCGACCAATCAGAGTGATGGTCTTTATGCCTGCATTGCACATAAGAAACCCAACAGTTCCAGAAATGCACAAACAGCTGCAGGAGATGTTGACAGTGTTCAATATGCCAGTGTTCAATACTTGAAAAACAAAGAGAAGAAAAAGACTGAAGACAAGGACATCAACTTTGAAATGTCTCATTCCTCTGATCCCAGCAGGTGAGAAATATGTTTATGAATGCAAATGTGACACTGATTGAGGCACATATAAAACATATTTAATGAGCTATTTATTATGCTACACCATGAAATAATGGATTATTACCTTTAATTAGAACATTAATGAATCACTCTTCTGAAATTAACATGTTCTTGATTTATTCCACAGTTCAGTGGATGTGATCTACAGCTCTGTCAAATGATCAACTAACAGAACAGTTCAAGTTTGATCTCTTGATTCTTTTTGCAGTTCATTCATTTTAGAAATATTTTAGATCAAGCTTTAGATTTCTGACTGAGTTAAATTCGAAAAATCCAAAACTCAGCTGGAATATCATTTCATTTAATTAAGTTCTTTACGACTGAAAGTTCACAGCCATAGGCACATCAGTAGTTTTTGTTAGTCTTTATTTTGTCCATTTATAACTCAGTTAGTGTTGTACTGTAATAGAAATTATAATGTTCTATATAACAATAGCTGTATTCACCAGTTAACTCTTAGATGATCTGATACATGTGCTTTAATGCACAATTATTTCAAGAATAAGTCTGTTCTACTGATTTCATTCATTGTCTTTTTATCTCACTATTTATGAGATTGCTGTTGAAGAGATTAGATGTTCAGCTAATGTGTTTGTTAATACTAGAGACTAATACTGATCGTCACCTTTTGCTTTTTGTTATCTTCCAAACTGTTTAAATATTGCGAGCAATGATTTATTTGAAATTTTTTATTATTTGCCTTATGACCTTGACTGTGCTTTTTTTCAGTTCTGAGCAGATTAATAGAAATTTCAGTGTGACATTTTATTTATTTTTTTTTACTATTAAAACATGCATCTGATGACTCAAAAATGCTCACTTTGCTTATTTGGCTGTTGACATTGAGACTCATTGCAGCACGGTAGACAATTCTTTTTATAACTTATTTTTTAAGAGTTAAATCTATAGAACCATGAATGAAAAAGGACACTGTAAAAATGTGTGTCAAGTAACTTAAAACATTTTCTTCACATGGTAACATCTTATTTAACTGGTTTTATTCAATTCAAGAATTATTATTTAATTTGACTGAATCAACCTGAATACATGCACCATACAAGCTACAACTGCCACTGATCGGCACTATGAAGTCACATGTTGTTGTTTTTGTTTTATTTTATGACAATTTTTATCAATTTAATACGCTAAACATCACATTATCTGCTTAAAACAAACACCGATGCAAGTGAAAGCACTACTGGAAAATGAAAACAGGATTCCATCATGAACACTTTCGCATTCAGACCATACAGGGTGGCCCTAAAAAAAAATGGGGCCACTATGTTTGATTGCTCATATCTTAAAAATGCATAAAGGCATTTTCACGATTTTTGGCGTACTTCTACGACTTAGGATAACATCACTGTAACATCATCGTAAGCAACCAATTTGCTACAAATAAACAAATAAGTAAATCCTTTGGCCCCCAAAAATGGGACCACATAGCGAAAAAGAAGCACCTAAGTTTTCTGCCATTGAAAATTTAGCTAAACAGTTTACTTAATTATTAATATGTAGCAATCGTTACAATATAGGTGAGCCAATAGATGGCGCCATTGAACTATGGTGAGGTGGGAGCAATACAACCAATAGGAGTGTACAAAAGAACTGCTGCATGAAGGTTGTAATGCTGAAGAGGCTGAATAAAAGAAAATTGCAGATGAGTCTCTGTGTATGCTGAACATAAAACATGGTGTCAGAAGTCAGAACCAACAGGACTGCTTAAGCCAACCAAGCAAGTAATTAGCTAGTCTACTGAAGGACAACATATTTGTTTAATTTAGTTCCTTGTGCAGCCAAGTCAGATTAGCAGCTATGGCATACAGTATCCCAGTCCCTGAACCTATGGACATGAAAGGTGATGCATACAGCAACTGGATGTTTTTCCGTGCACAATGGGACAACTATGAGATTGCCACGGGCATGGATAAAAAAGACAAAAAGGTTCGTGTTGCCACACTGCTGACAGTGATGGGAAAGGAATGCCATCAACTCCAACGCCACCTACACATGCCATTGGCAGACAGGAACAAACAGACAGACATAGCTGAGGATCACAAAAAGAGGCAACATAACAACTCATGCCATTACTGTGGATCACTGCATGCAAAAGCCAAATGCCCAGCATATGGAGTAACCTGTATGGCCTGTGGCAAACGGAATCATTTTGCACTTGTTTGTAAAGAAAGACAACACAAACCACAGCTGAATTTGGTGGAGGAGGATAGCCAGTCCGAAGAACAAGCAGATGCAATGTGGTACATCTCACATTTAAACTGCATGCAAGGCAACCAAAGTAAATGGTCCATCAACCTGAAGCTGGCCCCACACAATGACAATCATTCAATGATGATCCCCATTATACCCTGAAGTGCCAGTTAGACACAGGCTCCACAGTCAATGTAATTGGCTTCCGCGACCTCCAGCGCCTATTGCAAGATGGCAATCCAACTTTAATGCCCAGCAAAGCCATACTCGAGCTGTACGGTGACATGCTAATTAAGCCTCAGGGAGAATGTGACCTCAAAGCAGACCATGAAGGACAAACATTCATCCTCAGATTTCAGGTAATGGAGACATCACATATACCGCAATAAATATAAAGTTGAAGTCAGAAGTTTACATACACCTTAGCCAAATACATTTAAACTCAGTTTTTCAAAATTCCTGACATTTAATCGTAGAAAACATTCCCTGTCTTAGGTCAGTTAGGATCACTACTTAATTTTAAGAATGTGAAATATCAGAATAATAGAAGAGAAAATTATTTATTTCAGATTTTATTTCCTTCATCACATTCCCAGTGGGTCAGAAGTTTACATACACTTTGTTAGTATTTGGTAGCATTGCTTTTAAATTGTTCAACTTGGGTCAAACTTTTTGGGTAACCTTCCACAAGCTTCTCACAATAAGTTGCTGGAATTTTGGCCCATTCCTCCAGACAGAACTGGTGTAACTGAGTCAGATTTTTAGGCCTCTTTGCTCGCACATGCTTTTTCAGTTCTGCCAACAACTTTTCTATCGGATTGAGGTTAGGGCCTTGTGATGGCCACTCCAGTACCTTGACTTTGTTGTCCTTAAGCCATTTTGCCACAACTTTGGAGGTATACTTGGGATCATTGTCCATTTGGAAGACCCATTTTCGACTGAGCTTTAAATTCCTGGCTGATGTCTTGAGATGTTGCTTCAATATATCCACATAATTTTCCTTCCTCATGATGCCATCTATTTTGTGAAGTGCACCAGTCCCTCCTGCAGCAAAGCACCTCCACAACATGATGCTGCCACCCCCATGCTTCACGGTTGGGATGGTGTTGTTCGGCTTGCAAGCCTCACCCTTTTTCCTCCAAACATAATGATTGTCATTATGGCCAAACTGTTCAATTTTTGTTTCATCAGACTAGAGGACATAAAGTAAGATCTTTGTCCCCATGTGCACTTGCAAACTGTAGTCTGGCTTTTTTATGGTGGTTTTGGAGCATTGGCTTCTTCCTTGCTGAGCAGCCTTTCAGGTTATGTCGATATAGGAATCATTTTACTGTGGATATAGATACTTGTCTACCTGTTTCCTCCAGCATCTTCACAAGGTCCTTTGCTATTTTTCTGGGACTGATTTGCACTTTTCACACCAAACTATGTTCATCTCTAGGAGACAGAACGTGTCTCCTTCCTGAGCAGTATGATGGTTGCGTGGTCCCATGGTGTTTATACTTACATACTATTGTGTGTACAGATGAACTTGGTACCTTCAGGTGTTTGGAAAATGCTCCCAAGGATGAACCAGATTGTGGAGGTCCACGGTTTGTTTTCTGAGGTCTTGGCTGATTTCTTTTGATTTTCCCATGATGTCAAAGAGGCACTGAGTTTGAAGGAAGACTTAAAATACATCAACAGATACACCTCCACATGACTCCAATTAGCCTATCAGAAGCTAATTGGCTGATTGCCTAAAGGCTTGACATCTTTTTCTGGAATTTTCCAAGCTGCTTAAAGGCAGTTAGCTTAGTGTATGTAAACTTCTGACCCCCTGGAATTGTGATATAGTCAATTAAAAGTGAAAAAATCTGTCTGTAAACAATTGTTGGAAAAATTACTCATGTCATGCACAAAGCAGATGTCCTAAACGACTTGCCAAAACTATAGTTTGCTAATATGAAATCTGGTGGAGTGGTAAAAAAATGAGTTTTAATGACTTCAACCTAAGTGTATATGAACTTCTGACTTCAACTGTATATATATATATATATATATATATATATATATATATATATATATATATATATATATATATATATAGGTATAGATGTTATAACTGTAACGGAAACCCAGACTCGATGATGGTGTTTGAACCCGAAGGCAGGTATTTATTGAAAACACAAAATAGGGAAACTGGTGAGTATCAAACATAAGATATTGAGCAGGAGTGATGAACAGAAACCTGATGACAGTTTGTATTGATGTAGGGAGTGATTATCCTTGAAGAGCCACACACACAATTTGAAACTTGGAGAGATCGCTGTATGTCGTTGGAGTAGAACTTGGAGATTGACAGGAGAACAGGTAGGTCGCAGGTAAGTGAGTCTGTATTCCATGGGTGACCAGACATTGATTGAGAAGTGAATGGGGCTTATATTGTGGAGCTGATTGACGTGGTGATGGAAGGCAGGTGCAGGTGATTAGTATTCGGGAGAGAGGGAAGGTTGTGTGTGTGTGGCGGGAGAGTCAGGTGAATCCGTGACATTACCCCCCCTCCACGGACCACTCCAGAGGGACGTACCTTCCGACGCCATGGCTGACCTCATCCATGAGGAGCTGGATGGTTTGGGTGAGTGTTGTGGAAGTTGGTGAGTAGGGTCGAGTCCAGGATGTTGTCTCGAAGTATCCATGATCTTTCTTCGGGACCGTAGCCTTCCCAATCCACGAGGTACTCGAGACGACCCCTGCGGTGCCGGGAGTCCAGGATGTCTCTGACTGCATAGACAGGTCTGTCTTCCAGGATTAGCAGCTGGGGGGGGGTTCGTCAACCGGACCAGGTTCTAAGGAGTGAGGGGAGAGAGAGACGGGTAGTGAGGTTTCAAAAGGGAGAAGTGGAATGTAGGATGAATGCGATATTGAGGTGGAAGTTGGAGTTGGTAAGTTACTGGGTTTATTTGTCTAGTGATAGTGAAGGGACCAATGTAACGGGGACTTAGATTTTTGCCTGATGTCCCTTGTGGAGAGCCACACCTGGGCTGGTAAACTGGAGTAGAAGATCTCCGGGCATCGGCGTGGCTCTTCTGGTGGCGCAGGAAGAGACAGGAAAGAGCATCCACTTTGAGGTTCTTGACTCCTGGACGATAGGAGATGGTGAAGTCGAAGCGTGTAAGAAGAGGGCCCATCGTGCCTGGCGAGGATTGAGTCGACGAGCTTCCCGAAGATACTCGAGGTTTCTGTGGTCTGTCAGCACCAGGAAAGGATGTTGGGCCCCCTCCAGCTAATGCCACCTTCTGGAGAAGGCACATGGATGGATTTTAGATGGTTTCCCCTGCTGCTGAGACAGGACGGCTCCTACGCCATTAGTGGAGGCATCTACCTCCACCATAAAAGGTTTGCTTGGGTCTGGATGATGAGGAGTGGAGCTGTGGTGAAGGCTTTCTTGAGGTGTTGAAAGGCGTAGGAGGCCTCGGGGGTCCAGGATAGAGACTTGGGCTTGGATTTGAGGAGGGAAGTTAACGGAGCAGTGATGGAGCTGTAATTCTTAATGAACCGATGGTAGAAGTTGGCGAATCCTAAAGCGCTGGAGTTCTTTGATGGTGGAAGGAGTGGGCCAGGATTGCACAGCTTCTACCTTCCCCTCGTCCATCTGAATGCCTTCAGGGCTGATGTTATAGCCAAGGAACTGCATGGATGTCTGATGGAACGAACATTTTCAGCCTTGAGGTATAGGTGGAATTCCCTCAGCCTTTCCAACACAAGCGCGACATGTTGACGGTGGTCGGTCTCATTCCGGGAGTACACCAGAATGTCATCTATGTAGACGAGGATGAACTGATGGAGGTAATCTCGGAACACCTCATTCATGAAACCCTGGAACATGGAAGGGGCATTGACCAGGCCAAACGGCATCACCCGGTACTCGTAGTGGCCTGTAGGAGTCACAAAGTCGGTCTTCCATTCATCTCCCTTCCGAATCCGAATGAGATTGTACGTGCTGTGAAGGTCCAGCTTGTTGAAAATTGTAGCTCCTCTGTACAGTTCCAGGGCAGCCGGGATGAGGGGAAGCAGATAACGGAACTTGACTGTTATTCTGTTGAGGGAGCGGTAATCTATGCAGGGCCACAGGCCTACATCCTTCATCGCCACGAAGAAAATGCTCGAAGCAGCAGGGGATGTGGATGGCCAGATGTAGCCCTGGTTAAGGGCCTCCACAATATACTCCTCCATGGCCTTTTGCTCTGGGATGGAGAGAGGGTATATCTTACCACTGGGCACTGGCTCACTGGGGAGAAGGTCTATTGCACAGTCTCATGGTCTATGAGGAGGTAGTTGAAATTTTACCTTGGTGGAGATTATAGAGTTGCTCACTAATGGATGAATCTCCTGCTGGGCGTCCGAAAACTTCCTTGAAGTGTTGGATGAAGCTCTCAAGTGACTGAGTAACTGTACTGTTTGTTCCCAGATTGATTGAGCTCACTGCAACACTCTTCCTGCAAGGAAATTTTCACCCGCTTGGTGGGAAATCAATGCGGCTGCATCTCTAGGGTGAGCGAACATTGGAGTAGGAAGCTGCCGCAGTTCTCCGCCGATCCAGAGTATGGTGCTGGATTGACCATGGGACGGGATCGGAGGTGCAGAGGGGTTAACTGGTGGGGTAAGTGCATGACGGAGAGCGTCAACCAGCTCCTGAAATGGGTCTGGACCTGCTAGGGTTCATGCTTTCAGTAGGTCTGGTCTTCTGTAATGGAAACCCAGACTCGATTATGGTGTTTGAATCCGAAGGCAGGTATTTCGTGAAAACACAAAATAGGGAAACTTGTGAGTATCAAACATAAGATATTAAGCAGGAGTGATGCACAGTAACCTGATGACAGTTTGTATTGATGTAAGGAGTGATTATCCTTGAAGAGCCACACACACAATTTGAAACTTGGAGAGATCGCTGTATGTCGTTGGAGTAGAACTTGGAGATTGACAGGAGGACAGGTAGGTTGCAGGTAAGTGAGTCTGTATTCCATGGGTGACCAGACATCGACTGAAGAGTGAGTGGGGCTTATATTGTGGAGCTGATTGACGCGGTGATGGAAGGCAGGTGCAGGTGATTAGTATTAGGGAGAGAGGGAAGATTGTGTGTGTGTGGTGGTAAGAGTCAGGTGAATCCGTGACAATAACAGCACCCTCTAGAGGTGAAATACCTTGTGAGGATCTAAATCCCTCATTATTGACATTCATCCATATTATTTCCTTACAAAGCATATTTGATATTTTGATATTCACTTTAATCCATTGAATATATATAGGCTATAAAAGCTTAATTAGGTAAATTTGTAAATACAGAGCATTGTAACTGAGAAAAATAAGTGTCCTGAAATAACTAAATGTATTTCTTTTTAATAGTTAAATGTCCCATTTATGCACCAAATCTTTTTTTTATTATTATTTTATTTTCTGGCTATTATTGGGGTTTTGGCTGCACAATAAACTGCATCTGAGATTTGATTCATTTTGGCCTTTTAACCTCTATGTCTGTGCACGTCATAGTTAGGAAAGACTAAGAAAATGTTATTTTAAAAACTGTCGGCCGATGAATCAGTAATCTGCCTTTTCCACCACCTTAGATATCGGTATCGACAAAATCCACTGTAGGTCGATGTCTAATATGGATAAAGGCTGGTTTAAACAAGTTATTGTGATAGTGATAGTTATAGTGAAAAGGACAGGGAATATAAATTCATTAAAACTTACATTGTAAGCATTTTGGGACCTTTAAGATTTATTTTCGGCACCTGCAGTTAGGAGAACATTTCACTAGCATTCAAGCTTGTTCTCAGCATGCACACCTTTTTATAAAGTACCAGTTATGTGTTTCATCACAGTGGAACCGTCTTATAATAATGAACAATGATTAAAAAAAAAAAAAAAATTAATTCCACTGTCTATGTTTTAGATCAAATAAATGTATCAGCCAGCATAACTGTTGCAGTTTAAAAGAGAAACTTTAAGCTGAAATTTAAAGACTTTTTATATCAGCTAGTAAAATTCACAGAATGTTTTGAAAATCCCCTGTAAATGTCCTAAATAAGGGACTTTGACCGTTTTAGACATGATTTTTAAATGACCGAATAAATGATTATTCTGATTTTCTTTCTCTTTCCTGTAGCATGTTCACACTGATGATGACATATACGTCAATGTTGACGCTGTGTGGAGATCCTCTGATGACGTGTGCACACTCACAGCTCATGAGACATCAAATATGTAAATCCAACAAGAGTTTGTGCACTTAAAGTTGGATAATCCATCTGACATGAGGGAGGATTTGTAAAATTTCTGTATTGCTATCTTTTTATTTTTCTACCAGTGTTTGACTCTTCTGCATATAATAGGCCTATACAGAATCTTTTATTAAAAATTAGTTCTTCTTACAACTGTTCTTTTTAGAATTCTCTTTCTACTGTGGAGTTTTAAGGATCTCCTGTTCATCAATTTCAAAACAATGCAAGTTTGTAATTATTACTTCTACCTGTTTAATCCCAAATTTTTCACAGCTAAGTAGGCACATGTATTTTACTCCTTGGAGAGCCCAATGACAGAAACTGTATGCCTTTTCTTAAAAAAGCTAATAAATAAATAAATAAATATATAAATAAATAAAATACAATTTAAAAAGTTAGTGAAAGTATGAGATTTATTCTTGGTCACAATTGTAACCAGTGGGAAAATACATTGTAAATGTAATACAGTCAATTTGCTCAGTTACTCAACAGGACCCAATAGAGAATTGCAAACAGTTGGGGGTGGGGCATGTCGAACGACTTGTCCCATTTTTAACAATAGCCTATTATGGAGCCAGAATGATGTGAAAAATAATATACACTGGCAGCCAAAAGTTTGGTATAATGTACAAATTTTGATCTTATGGAAAGATATTGGTACTTTTAATCACCAAAGTGCCATTCAACTGATCACAATGTATAGTCAGGATATTAATAACATGAAAAATTACTATTACAATTTGAAATTTTTTAAAACTACTTCAAAGAGTTTTTATCAAAAAATCCTCCACGTGCAGCAATGACAGCTTTGCAGATCCTTGTTATTCTAGCTGTCAGTTTGTCCAGATACTCAGGTGACATTTCACCCCACACTTCCTGTAGCACTTGCCACAGATGTGGCTGTCTTGTCGGGCACTTCTCACGCACCTTACAGTCTAGCTGATCCCACAAAAGCTCAATGGGGTTAAGATCCAGAACACTCTTTTCCAATTATCTGTTGTCCAATGTCTGTGTTTCTTTGCCCACTCTAACCTTTTCTTTTTGTGTTTCTGTTTCAAAAGTGGCTTTTTCTTTGCAATTCTTCCCATAAGGCCTGCACCCCTGAGTCTTCTCTTTACTGTTGTACATGAAACTGGTGTTGAGCGGGTAGAATTCAATGAAGCTGTCAGCTGAGACCATGTGAGGCGTCTATTTCTCAAACTAGAGACTCTGATGTACTTATCCTCTTGTTTAGTTGTACATCTGGTCTTCCACATCTCTTTCTGTCCTTGTTAGAGCCAGTTGTCCTTTGTCTTTGAAGACTGTAGTGCTCCCAGTGTTGAGTGGAGAATACATGCTGTTACCCAGTTCAGCCACTAGAGGAATCATGATTTTGTGGCATATAGTAGGTCTACTACAGTAGTGAAATGTATTCTTGATGGATAGTTAACTCCAAAACCTGTTTAATTTGTGTCTCTTCCATGAAATTAAAAGGGAAACATTTAACAGAAGGCAAGATTTTCAGTGAATAATAACTTAAATTTCAGTCTGTTCCTTTCATAAAGATATTGTTTGATTTCAGAAGACCAGGAATGCAGTGCACACGTTGTATTGACTACTTTAAATGGTACTTAAAAAAATAAAATAAATAAATCCTGTTTGGAGCCTGACAGACCCAAATCTTATTCACTCAAAATGTATTGTATGGAAAAGAGCTGACCATTCTGTAAAGCATCCCTCTTTGTGTTCCACTACAGAAAAAAAACCCCAAAAACATAAGCTTAGCAACATGCTAACATCAAGCTTTATTAAAAACAAATGAGCCGAGTCTTCTGTGCGGGGCGCTAATTGTGTGTCATACAGAGTGTTTCGGTCACTTACAAGTTTCCATTTGTGTTTGAATGGTTCCTAATAAGGCAGCTGTCAATGTAAACAGTAGGCAATGACCCATGGAGTGAGGTTCTGATCTGAAATGCCAGTTATTTTGTGAGGATTTGTGTGTGTGTGTTGTGTTGTTGAGAGGGAGGACACAAATACTCAGGAAGGACCTTCACTTTGCTTTAAACTGCATATTAAGTGTTACAACCACTAACAGTTTAGCAGTTTGACACTTCTGTGTAGGGGCACAGGCCCCTATTTCTTTTGTAGTTTCTTATTATTATTCCGCCATTAAGTCTATGGCAGCCCTATGAACCGTGCATAAGAATAAGGGATTAATCTCCTCCTGCTGATTCAAATTGAACCCTTACATTAAAACTCCACCCATTACAGTAGCCACCATCTTGGATTATGATGTTTACAGTTTAAAAACATTCTCCAGACTGAGCCACACAGAAATGACTAGAAACAATTTTACTAATTTGTGCTACCTTTCAGAAATTATGCCAACTTGAAGTTAAGGTAGTCAATGTGAAAATGGATTTGAGGCTGTATCTCACCAATGATTCATCCTATCATAATGAAATTTGGTGTGCTTCATCAGGACCATGATCTGAGGGTACTGGCAACATTTGGAGATAGTGCCACCTATGGGTCAAAAGAAAGATGTGAAAAAATGGCTAGTTTTGACCACAATTTCTGAATCATATTTCCTAAAATCATGAGGTTGGTGTCTTTGGATTCCTTGAGTCATGAGGATTTCAACGATACCAGTTTTTCCAACATCAGCCATTTAACCTCTCCACCATTTTGAATTTTATGAAAAAGTAATGTCTATTTTAAATGCCTTGTCCTAGTTGAATGAAAATTGGAAGGGGTCTTCGACATCATGTCCTGAGGGTACCTGAGCAGTTTGGAGACAGCCCCACATAATGGTCAAATGCTTAGTCAATTTAAACAAAAATTTTAATGTATCATTGCTTCCTTATTCTAAATTTTCTGAAAGTGGCAGAAAGAATTTTCTATTTTATTATTATTATTTATTTATTTATTTATTTATATAAATCCCGCTGACTCTCAGCTTGGTATGTCTCTTTAGCACCAGCACAATGAGTGACTGTGTAATGTAGTGGTTTATTCACTGTACCTGCAAGCCTTAGAGATTGAAATGGTCCCTAGTTCTAACCTGGTGTGGTGAGAGGATCAATTGTAGTGACTATGCCAACCCGGAACACCAGGTAAAACAACCCAAATAAGGGCACACAGGTACAGTCGACTTGGAAGAGACAAGAGGCATACAAAAATAACTATTTTATTAAAGAAAAAATAGTTGGCCAACAATCATTTAAAACAAGGTTAAGCACAATCAAGATTAAACATATCATTGGTCGAACAATCACATCCAACAAGAGAAAACCCAAACCCCCAAAAAGTTAACAATCATGCAGAGGCTGAGGCTTCCTATCGAAGGAAAACGGCTAGTATTACAGCACTAAGTGCACAAAGAAACCACACCAATTGAAATCACACCATAAAGTTCACTGCAAATAATGACAGCACTCGGTGAAATAAAGCCCCCTGGTGCAGTGAGGAACTAACCCGCTTATGGAAGCACTCAGCTCCTGCAAGAAAAAATCCAAGAGAGAATCACAAATTAGAAAAACAAAACAACAAAAAACAGATTACACTGTCAGAGGATTTATGAGAAATCAGGAGAGTTAAAATCACTGACAGTTGCACAAAATTGCAGTAGGTGACAAGACAGTAATACCACACTTGGATGGTAATCAATTCAACAATAAACCCTCCAGCAGAGTGTCAAATTATATGCACAAAAAACAAAACAAAACAACAAATAAACCACTTCAAGAAAATACACATTAATAGGTTACACAAAAAAGAACAAAACACAAAAGAACACCAGACACACAAAAAGAACCTTCAAGCCCTCTTAGGCATTAAACGAGGATGTGAATGGCAGTGAAGGCAGTGACTCAAGGCACCACCAAACAGGATGCCAAAAGCAGCAGCGTGGCTCGAAGAGCGAGGGGGAGAGCTGCGCTAATATGACTGCTCTCACTCAGCCTGCCCTAACACATGCAAAAGGACCCCGTGATCAGATGACGTAATGCTCACGACGGCGTATGCAGAAACATGCAGTAGCTTCTTTAGCAACTAAAACAACAGCTGGTGCTTCAACCTGGGCTACGTTAGGCTGCGATGCCAAAACAGATGGGAGCCCTGAAGGCACACCGCACTGGGAGTAAGCAGCCCACTGCACACAGTATGTCTCGGTAACCCAGCGACCTCGCTCAATGTCACACTCTGTAATCCACAACAACGAAAGGAAGGGGCGGGCTTTCGACCATGACACACTCCAGGAGGCATAAATAAAGAGCTTAAATACTATAGAGGGTGGTAGCTCATTGGCTACGCATTTGTGGTGATTGTGACGTCCAAATGGACATGTCACAGACCTCACTACACTGGTTTTGGGCAGCTTGTACATTACAAAGAAGTTGCTTAGTCAATTTAAACAAAAATGTTAATGTATCATTGTTTCCTTTTTCTAATTCTTCAGAAAATGGCAGAGATTATTATTTTCTTTTTTTAAATCAAAACCTTCTGCTCTTAGCATGGAAAGTCTCTTTGACACTTTTGAGCAGTGTTAATTCAATGGCCCAGTGGCTAATGTGTTTGAGTACAGGTCAAAGGTTGTGAGTTCAAGTCCAGTGACAAGTAGTTTCAAAAATGTTACTTCTGTGATATCTGAGTCTTCATATTGTGCTTACTACAATGCAGACTGTATTTTATTGCATAATTACTGATTCAATTAAAAAATAATTGTAACAACATTTTCTCAGCAACAGTTATGTCCTCTCAACTTGGAATGTCTCTTTGGCACCATTTCGACACACTGATTGTGTGGTTTACTGATGAAAATAGTAAACTGTCACTCAAAAAATTGTGAGCTCAGTTCCAGCAAAGGATGGTTTTAAAACTGGTACTTCTGTTTACCTTTGAGTCTTCACATTGTGTTTACTGCCATGTGTGCTGTAGCACTTTGCAAAATTCCTGCTTAAATTTAAAACCACTTAGTTGTAACAAGATATTTTTATTTTAGCACTTTTATTTTTAAGGTATAAAAAGTGATGATGCAAAAATATTTAGAGTGACATATGTCTTAAAAATATAAATACGAATTTTCAGAATCAGAATCAGCTTTATTGCTAAGTATGCTTACACATACAAGGAATTTGTCTTGGTGACAGAAGCTTCCAGTGCACAAACAATACAGCAACAAGACAGATATATATATATAATAAGAAAATATATAATAAAAATAAAAGTGAACACAAAATAAAGTATATATGGAAATACACAATAGGACTATATACAGTGCATCCCATAAGGGTTGAGCATGGTTGCCGCAGTGGATGGCGTGAAGCCTCCACACATGCTATGTCTCCATGACAACGCGCTCAACAAGCCACACGATAAGATGCGTGGGTTGACGGTCTCAGATGCGGAGGCAACTGGGATTTGTCCTCTGCCACCCAGACTGAGGCGAATCACTACGTGACCACAAGGACTTAAAAAGCACTTTGGGAATTGAGCATTCCAAATTGGGAGAAAAAGGGGAAAAATCCAAAATAAATAAATATGTGTAACGTTGTTGGCTGCTGACAATGATGACGATGACAAAGACGTGAAGATGAAGAACCCAAGTGCAGTTTATTTACAGAACGTGAAATCCATAACCCTGACTACAAAACAAAACATGAACATGGACTAGACTTGACTTGACTTGACTTGGCTTGGCTTGACTTGACCTTGGCTTGACAAACACATACAATCACATTCAATACTCGACCACTAGACAATGAAAACATGAGGGCTTAATTACAAGACATGGGAGAACATAAACCAATGAACAAACAGAACTCATAACAAACTAATTAAACAATAATCCAATGAAAACATGACACAAGAACATGGAGGGAAAACAGGAATCACATGACAAGGGAAACAGGAACACATGACATGAACCAGGAACTAACATTTCAAAATAAAAGACATGAATCAACAGAATACACCTGGCATATCCCCCCCACTAAGGGGTGGCTCCTGACACCCCAACACATAAGCAAAACACATAAAACATGACATAATTCAAAGTTCTGTAGGGAGCGGGGGGGGGGGTGTCTTGAGGCGTGGCGTGGCGAGAAAGGGCGAGGGGCATGGGACCAGGGCAAAGTCCATGGGGGGTGAAGCCATGAGAGGCTCGAGGGGCGGAGCCATGGAAGGTGGAGCCGTGTGAGGCTCGAGGGGCGGAGCCATGGAACGTGGTGCCCGGAGAGTAGCCGAAGACTCGAAGGACCAGGGTGGAGCCGATGGCAGGGAGGACCAAGGCGGTGTTAGAGGCTCGAAGGAGCAAGGCGGAGCTGAGGGATCGGAAGACTGAGGTGGAACCGGTGGGACTGAGGACCAAGGTGGAGCCGTAGGGAAGGAGGTCTCCGGTAAAGCTGACAGATCGGAGGGACGAGGCGCAGCCAGAGGATCGGAGAGCCAAAGCGGAGCCAGGTGACCGACAGACCAAGGAGGAGCCGGAGGGACGAGGGACCCCGGCACAGCCGACAGGCTGAAGGACCGTAGTGGAGCTGAGGGAATGCCGAGCTAAGGCAATGTCGAGGGACCGACAGGCCAAGGCAAAGTCCAGGCTCAGCGGGTCCAGGCGGGATCGGAGGGCTGAAAGTTCCCCTTGCCTGCTCAGGAGAACTAAAGGTGGGTATAAGGGTGGGAACCATCTCCAGGTCCCACTGCTCAGGTGTGGCTGTGACATGGCATGGAGCAGGCTGAGGCGTCGCTGTGACGTGGCATGGAGCAGGCTGAGGCGTCGCTGTGACGTGGCATGGAGCAGGCTGAGGCGTCGCTGTGACGTGGCATGGAGCAGGCTGAGGCGTCGCTGTGACGTGGCATGGAGCAGGCTGAGGCGTCGCTGTAACGTGGCATGGAGCAGGCTGAGGCGTCGCTGTGACGTGGCATGGAGCAGGTTGAGGCGTCGCTGTGACGTGGCATGGAGCAGGCTGAGGCGTCGCTGTGACTTGGCGTGGAGCAGGCTGAGGCATCGCTGTGACGTGGCGTGGAGCAGGCTGAGGCGTCGCTGTGATTTGGCGTGGAGCAGGCTGAGGCGTCGCTGTGACTTGGCGTGGAGCAGGCTGAGGCGTCCCTGTGACTTGGCGTGGAGCAGGCTGAGGCGTCGCTGTGACTTGGCGTGGAGCAAGCTGAGGCGTCGCTGTGACGATGCTTGGAGCAGGCTGAGGCGTCGCTGTGACGATGCATGGAGCAGGCTGAGGCATCGCTGTGACTTGGCATGGAGCAGGCTGAAGTGTCGCTGTGACGTGGAACTCTGGCTCGGCGGAGGCCATGACGTGGAACTCTGGCTCGGCGGCGGCCATGACGTGGAACTCTGGCTCGGCGGCGGCCATGACGTGGAACTCTGGCTCGGCGGCGGCCATGACGTGGAACTCTGGCTCGGGATCCGCCTCCCCCACAGTGAACGGGGAACCGATGAATCGTAGGGTGAGGTCGATATATTGAGCCAGGCTGAGGGAACTGCGACCGCCAGGCATCAAAAAAGAAATGGACTCATTCAGTCCAAATCTAAAACAGTCCTTGAGGGCAACCTCATTAAAGTCTACCTGGCTGGCTTGACTGCAGAAGTCCTCAACATAGTCCTCCAGAGGACGATTCCCCTGACGTAAGCGCAGAAGTAAAACTGCTGGGTCCATGGTGGGTCGAGTATTCTGTAATGTTGTTGGCTGCTGACAATGATGACGATGACGCAGACGTGAAGATAAAGAACCCAAGTGCAGTTTATTTACAGAACGTGAAATCCATGACCCTGACTACAAAACAAAACATGAACATGGACTAGACTTGACTTGACTTGGCTTGACTTGACCTTGGCTTGACTTGACCTTGACTTGACCTTGGCTTGACTTGACCTTGGCTTGACCTTGGCTTGACTTGACCTTGGCTTGACCTTGGCTTGACCTTGGCTTGACCTTGGCTTGACCTTGGCTTGACTTGACAAACACATAAAATACTCGACCACTAGACAATGAAAACATGAGGGCTTAAATACAAGACATGGGAGAACATAAACCAATGAACAAACAGAACTCATAACAAACTAATTAAACAATAATCCAATGAAAACATGACACAAGAACATGGAGGGAAAACAGGAATCACATGACAAGGGAAACAGGAACACATGACATGAACCAGGAACTAACATTTCAAAATAAAAGACATGAATCAACAGAAAACACCTGACAATATGCCATAAAAGGATAAACAACACTTCTATCAGGCAGTTATACACACCCAAATCATCTCTCTGTGACAGACATTTTGGACCATAAATCCAGTTTCAGGCAAGGAGACTCTTGATCTGTCTGATGATCCACATTTCAAAGACAGAGTTAAGTACATCATTAAGAAAATTTCTCTCTCAAACTGAGTAAAGTAACATTTAAGGATGAAAATGAGTTCTGCTTCAGAATCCTAACCAATGTGAAAGATAAAAAATGTCTGGGTCATCCTGGCATTGAGCTCAAAGTAACAGGTACAGTTAAACTTCCACACTTCACAAGAATGAGTTGAATATTGGTTTGACACATTTTACACAATTCTTGAATATATACATAATTTCTCTTCCATATATCAATTTCAATAAAATGCCCTTTTGTTTCAGAGCTCAGAGTGGAGATTCCTGAAGAGGTCATATAGGGAAATTCAGCTGTTTTAGTTTGTAAGACCACCTGCAACCTTAGAAAGCGTGCTAATTATACCTGGTACAAGAACAGCAAACCTTTCTCAGGATCTCTCAGTACAAATGAACTCTTGTTGCAGTCAGTCAGCAGTGATGATACAGGAAACTACAGCTGTGCAGTGACACAACATGAACATCTCCCATCTCCTGCGGTCACTCTCTCTGTCAGATGTGTGGAAAACTCATTCAGATTCACCTCTAGACAAGTGATGAATTATTGGAGAGTAACACCTTATTATTTTAGATCCTCCAAAGAAAGTCTCAGTGTCCATCAGTGGATCTGGTGAAATAGTTTTGGGTGATTCAGTGACTTTGACCTGCAGCAGTGATTCAAACCCATCAACACCTGGTTTAAGGAGAATGAAAGCTCAGCTGTTGAATCTTCTTTGTTTCTTCATGTGAATTACCTGATGTAGATTTAGCATGTAACTATAAATGCACGTATAAATGGATGTTGTAAGTCACTTAGACAATCGTGTACTGTAGCTTGAGAAATATTTTACACAAAGCGAATCTGGAAAACTTAACTGTATGTAATTCAGTTTTCATGTTCTTCTCTAGATGATCTGTTATTAGATTCAGTTGTGTTTTATTTTCCAACACCACAGGAGAATAACTTTAGAAGATCAGCAGGGATAGATCCAACCAATAGCCATTCACTTTCTCCACAAGAATCAACCAATCAGAGTGCTGCTCTGTATGCCAGCATTGGACCCGTGAAACCCAACAGTTCCAGAAATGAACAAACAGCTGCAGGAGATGACTCTGAGTCTGGAGATGTTGATGAGGTTCAATATGTCAGTGTCCAACACTTAAAAAACAGAGACAAGAACAAAACTGAAGACAAGGACTTTCAGAACATCAACTTTATAATGCATGATACCTCTGATCCCAGCGGGTGAGAAACAGTTTGAACCGTGATGCAACATTGAGGCCCATGTATTACATATTCAATGTTCAATCAGAGCTCTCATTTATATGAAACACTGAAATTATGAATTTTCCTATCATTCTGAAACTGCAAATTAAAATGTTCTTGACTCATTTCCCCCAGATCAGTGTATGTGGTCTACAGCTCAATCAAATGATCAACATGTCAAACCACACTGGACTCAGTTTCAACAAAGGAGCACTCAGAAACATTCAGTTTCAAACTCCGTATTCTAATTGCCTTTTGTATATTAGTGGATTGCTATTTTTAAGATATGCTTTGTCTAGACGTGGAACCGTTTTATTGATTATAACAATAAGAAAAACATATTCTCAAGTGTGTTTTTTAGTGTTTCAAATGGATCACATAAATATCAGTGTTACTTGTGATCTGTTAAAGCCCCTTTAGCCTTTGTTTTGCAAAGAAATCAAGAGCAGAACTTTTCTCTTTTCATCATGAAGTGTAACCTTTTTGCTAAATATTACCTTTAAAAATCCTAACATTAGCAAACAGTCATTATTTTCCTACCCTCGTCCAATCCATCCTAGACCAACTGATGCTAAATTACTTGATAATAATTGTGTCCAGGAAATTGCTTCGCGGTGCATTTGTGTGTTAATCAAATGTGAATAAATGTATAAATACACCACCAACTCTAGAAGCATGTGGCAGGGAATTAACATCATCACGGACTTTAAAGGGAATTAAAAACTCCGCCATGAACACCACTGCCTCTCTCCCGGATGAGCTAAATACTTTTTATGCTCGTTTTGAGGGAAATAACACCGCCCTCGCGGAGAGAGCTCTCGTGGCCGAAGCTACAGAGGTTAGTTCACTCTCCATCTCTGTAGCGGATGTAACCCGATCCTTCCGACGGGTGAATATCCGCAAAGCCGCGGGCCCAGACGGCATTCCGGGCCGTGTCACCAGAGCGTGCACAAACCAGCTGGCTGGTGTTTTTATGGACATTTTCAACCTTTCCCTCTCTTTGTCTGTAGTCCCCACATGCTTTAAAACGTCCACCATTGTGCCTGTTCCAAAGCAATCAAAAATAACTTACTTAAATGACTGGCATCCAGTTGCTCTGACCCCCATCATCAGCAAATGCTTTGAGAGACTAATCAGAGATTACATCTGCTCTGTGCTGCCTCTCTCTCTAGACCCGCTGCAGTTTGCTTACCGCAACAACCGCTCCACTGATGATGCCATTGCATCTACAATACAAACTGCTCTCTCCCATCTGGAAAAAAAGAACACTTACAGGTGCATCTCAATAAATTAGAATGTCGTGGAAAAGTTCATTTATTTCAGTAATTCAACTCAAATTGTGAAACTCGTGTATTAAATAAATTCAATGCACACAGACTTAAGTAGTTTAAGTCTTTGGTTCTTTTAATTGTGATGATTTTGGCTCACATTTAACAAAAACCCACCAATTCACTATCTCAAAAAATTAGAATATGGTGACATGCCAATCAGCTAATCAACTCAAAACACCTGCAAAGGTTTCCTGAGCCTTCAAAATGGTCTCTCAGTTTGGTTCTCTAGGCTACACAATCATGGGGAAGACTGCTGATCTGACAGTTGTCCAGAAGACAATCATTGACACCCTTCACAAGGAGGGTAAGCCACAAACATTCATTGCCAAAGAAGCTGGCTGTTCACAGAGTGCTGTATCCAAGCATGTTAACAGAAAGTTGAGTGGAAGGAAAAAGTGTGGAAGAAAAAGATGCACAACCAACCGAGAGAACCGCAGCCTTATGATTGTCAAGCAAAATCGATTCAAGAATTTGGGTGAACTTCACAAGGAATGGACTGAGGCTGGGGTCAAGGCATCAAGAGCCACCACACACAGACGTGTCAAGGAATTTGGCTACAGTTGTCGTATTCCTCTTGTTAAGCCACTCCTGAACCACAGACAATGTCAGAGGCATCTTACCTGGGCTAAGGAGAAGAAGAACTGGACTGTTGCCCAGTGGTCCAAAGTCCTCTTTTCAGATGAGAGCAAGTTTTGTATTTCATTTGGAAACCAAGGTCCTAGAGTCTGGAGGAAGGATGGAGAAGCTCATAGCCCAAGTTGCTTGAAGTCCAGTGTTAAGTTTCCACAGTCTGTGATGATTTGGGGTGCAATGTCATCTGCTGGTGTTGGTCCATTGTGTTTTTTGAAAACCAAATCACTGCACCCGTTTACCAAGAAATTTTGGAGCACTTCATGCTTCCTTCTGCTGACCAGCTTTTTAAAGATGCTGATTTCATTTTCCAGCAGGATTTGGCACCTGCCCACACTGCCAAAAGCACCAAAAGTTGGTTAAATGACCATGGTGTTGGTGTGCTTGACTGGCCAGCAAACTCACCAGACCTGAACCCCATAGAGAATCTATGGGGTATTGTCAAGAGGAAAATGAGAAACTAGAGACCAAAAAATGCAGATGAGCTGAAGGCCACTGTCAAAGAAACCTGGGCTTCCATACCACCTCAGCAGTGCCACAAACTGATCACCTCCATGCCACGCCGAATTGAGGCAGTAATTAAAGCAAAAGGAGCCCCTACCAAGTATTGAGTACATATACAGTAAATGAACATACTTTCCAGAAGGCCAACAATTCACTAAAAATGTTTTTTTTATTGGTCTTATGATGTATTCTAATTTTTTGAGATAGTGAATTGGTGGGTTTTTGTTAAATGTGAGCCAAAATCATCACAATTAAAAGAACCAAAGACTTAAACTACTTCAGTCTGTGTGCATTGAATTTATTTAATACACGAGTTTCACAATTTGAGTTGAATTACTGAAATAAATGAACTTTTCCACGACATTCTAATTTATTGAGATGCACCTGTATGTGAGAATGCTGTTTGTAGACTACAGCTCAGCATTCAACACCATAGTGCCCTCCAAGCTAGAAGAGAAACTCCAGGCTCTGGGCTTAAACAGCTCGCTGTGCAGCTGGATCCTGGACTTCCTGTCAAGCAGACGCCAGGTGGTTAGAATAGGCAGCAACATCTCCTCATCACTGACCCTCAACACTGGAGCTCCACAGGGCTGTGTTCTCAGCCCACTACCATATTCATTGTACACACATGACTGTGTGGCAACAAATAGCTCCAATGCCATCATTAAGTTTGCTGATGACACGACGGTGGTAGGTCTGATCACTGACAATGATGAAACAGCCTACAGAGAGGAGGTGCACACTCTGACACACTGGTGTCAGGAGCACAACATCTCCCTCAACGTCAGTAAGACAAAGGAGCTTGTGGTGGACTTCAGGAGAAAAGACAGAGAACACAGTCCCATCACCATCAATGGAGCACCAGTGGAGAGAGTCAGCAGCTTCAAGTTCCTGGGTGTCCACATCACTGAGGAACTCACATGGTCCATCCACACTGAAGTCGTTGTGAAGAAGGCTCATCAGCGCCTCTTTTTCCTGAGACGGCTGAGGAAGTTTGGAATGAACTGCCACATCCTCACACGGTTCTACACCTGCACTGTAGAGAGCATCCTGACTGGCTGCATCTCCGCCTGGTATGGCAATAGCACAGCCCACAACCGCAAAGCTCTGCAAAGGGTGGTGCGAACTGCGAGACACATCATCGGAGGTCAGCTTCCCTCCCTCCAGGACATATATACCAGGCGGTGTGTAAAAAAAGCTCAGAGGATCATCAGAGACTCCAGCCACCCGAGCCATGGGCTGTTCTCACTGCTACCATCAGGCAGGCGGTATCGCAGCATCAGGACCCGCACCAGCCGACTCCATGATAGCTTCTTCCCCCAAGCAATCAGACTTCTGAACTCTTGATCTCCCACGATCAAAATACATCAGCACAGCACTTTATTACTCTTATATCTCACACCGGGCTGTCATAAATTATATTATTATTATATTATATTCTCTCTTAACAACTGACTATCAACTGACAGCCTGAATGTCAATACAGTACAATACAACCCACTGTACATTCTATATATACTATATATACTTTTTTATTTTTTTATTTTTATTGAATAATGTGTATCTATATTGTGTTTATTGTATAATGTACAGTGTATATTATTATTTGTATATTGTGTTGTGTGTAATTATGTGTATATTAGACTTTAAATTGTGTTATGTAAATCTGATGTTATTGTAAATTGGTATATGTCTCATTACTGTCACGACTGCTGTTGATCGGAACTGCACCCAAGAATTTCACACACTATTGCACTTGTGTATATGGCTGTGTGACAATAAAAGTGATTTGATTTTAAATAAAAACAGAGAAATGTCCATGATCACTAATGTGGGTGCAGGTTGGTTTGGGGTGGGCCTTGCTGATGGTCTCGACATGACATCAATGGTTCAGTGTGATCAAGGTACAGGAGTCTTGGAGGTGAATTACAGGCGGTCATGGTGTTGGAAACTATCGTTTAAATGGCAGTTTAAGGGCAGGAATGTACAGTATAATGAGTGTGAGTCTCATGGTAGGTAAATCTTGAGGCTTTGTTTGAATATGGCAAAACAGTAAGTGGTTTTGAGAGTTATTTAAAATAATATTCTACCAATGAGGAGGAAGGACGTGGAATTTTCTCTATCTGTGATCTGCTTGATCGGTGAGTTGAAAACTGTCAAAGTTATCCATACACAAGAGCAGTACACAACACACTCACATGCTTAATTCGTCTGGGTTTCCTTTGTTTCACATAGCAAGCAGTCTTGAAATAATAATAAAACATATCGTGAGACTTTCTCTTCCGTGCGTTTTGTCTGTCTGACACATTTGTGTAGAAAAAAAGAAGCTCTTGAAACCACTGACAGTTCAATTTGACACCCCTGTTCTATCTTGAAACTTATCATTTGCTCTTTGGGCACTAGCGTTGAAAGATACTGCAACAAGGTAAGATAGTTTTTAAATATTCTTTGACAAAAAGTTTGGAATAAGGGTGTGGAAAAAAATACAGAACCTTCTTTAAAACCTCCAGTGCTCAAATGATGTTCCGATCAGAGATTAAAGGAATATTCCAGGTTCAATGCAAGTTAAGCTCAATCGACAGCATTTGTGGCATAATATTGAGTACCACTCGTCCCTCCTTTTCTTTAGAAAAAAGCAAAAATTGAGGTTACAGTGAGGCACTTACAATGGAAGTGAATGGCAGCCAATTTTTGAACATTAAAATACTCACTGTTTCAAAAGTATAACCACAAAACATAAAGGATATGCGTGTAAACGTTGTTTTAGTGTGATAAAATTTCTTACTAACCTTTTCTGTGTAAAGTTATAGCCAATTTTACAACTTCGTGCAAGTGCTTTTACAAAATTATAAGCTTCACATTTCTGTGTTTAAACCCTTTAAAAATGGGCCCCATTCACTTTCATTGTTCCAATTCACTTCCACTGTAAGTGCCTCACTGGAACCTCGATTTTTGCTTTTTTTTTTAAAGAATTGTTTTTGTGTGTTAATCAACATTATTCTTCAAATGCTGTCGATTGAGCTTAACTTGCATTGAACTCGAAACATTCCTTTCAACTTATTTATGTCCTAAACGGCATGCTTTTCTGACTGAATATTCAGGGTAGTGTGAGAAGATATGTTTGTTCTGATTATAGTGATAAACAGTGTCATCTGTAAATGGGAACATATCTAGTCACTTTATTTCAAAGTATAAAAATAGCACTGTATATAAAAATGTAGACATACACTTATTATTTGTGATGAATATAAACTGGTACCTGGTCAGCTTGGCATTGCAGGATGCTTAGAAAGCATTCATTCAATAGATATTTTGGTGGTTGAATATCCCGCTGACCTTTACTACTAGAATGTTCAAGACTATATGATCTGATATTACAATGGAAAAAGACAAATGGAGGAAAACAAAAAGAAGAAAAAGAGGAAAATGCCAAGCTTGCTTGAAACATGATGTTAAATTGCGTGAACAATGTAGCCACAGTTCAGCAGTTTAACACCTCCATGCCACAAATGGTGATCTTATCTGAAGTTTGGCTGTTGTTGAGGAGGTTTGACTGAGCACAGAATTTTGGGTCTTGACAAATCATTCCTTTTTAGAAGCTTTATTGCTAGGCTTTTACCCCATGAGATGGACTACATGATTAAATATTGGCTGATCATTGTTCATGAAGCATGTGTGGATCTGCTCTCTGACACATAGAGTCTGAAATGATAAAACTCTTTAATAGACCCACAGTACACATAAGCCTTTGATGGCCAACACATGAGTTGTGTGAGTTGATACATGGTAACAACATATTATATAAATCTTCCAACATAGACAACAGTGATTAGTACATACTATTGATAAGTCATCTTCTATTTTAGGGCTGTAAATGTTGATGATGATGGCGATGATGGTCAGACTGACTCTTCTTCTGATCTTTCTGCTCTTGATATCTGGTGAGCCACTGTTGTTAACTCACTTTAAAGGTGCTGAAAGAGATTTCACATTTCACATTTTACATGTCCCATCTATCTGACAGATATCACTGAAATGGGTGTAATGTATCAACTTGTTTAGTAGGGTTTTTCTTGTGTTTCACATTTTAAAATAGGTCATCAGTTTGTTGGTTGAATCAGCACGATAATTTCTGCTTTTGTGCAACACCCTTCATATCTGCAGAACTTTTCAAACACTTCTCACATTGTGGTCATCTCATTGACTTACATTATATAGCTACATTTACAAATAACTCAATCTTTGTCGCTAAGTTTTTATGTTTTTTTGTGTTTCAGGGGTTTTTGGTGAAAAGTTTTATGTGATTTATGACACCACAACAATATGTGTTCTGAAAGGATCAACAGTAAACATGTCATGCTCTTATATATACCCTGAGCAGTCTACATTGAATAATACATTCTGGATGAAGTGTAAGACTCTCAATGAAGAGATCAGAAGTTTAAAAGAATATCCAGAGTATAAAGACAGGGTGGAATACATTGAGGACAGACAAATGAAAACCGCCACTCTCAGACTGCACAATGTGACTCAAAATGACGAGAACACATATTGTTTCAGATTAACGACTGGAACAGATAAACAAAAATGGATTGGTTATCCAGGAATACAAGTTTCTGGTAATCCACTTCAGCCATTCATTTCCATGATGTCTTTGACAAGGAAGTTTCCCACATGATCAACAGTAACATTTACAATTGTAGATTTAAACTAACCAAGCTTTTACATTTACTGTTTCCAAAATATTAGACAGTGGATTCCTCCATTTGTTTTCTTCTAGTCAGTAATGTCTCAGATCCTCCAAAGAAAGTCTCAGAGTCCATGAGTGGATCAGGTGAAATAGTTTTGGGTGACTCAGTGACTCTGACCTGCAGCAGTGATTCAAACCCACCTGTTCTGAACTACACAGAATGAATGAAATTATCCTTTTTTTAGGGGCTCGGAATGTCATGTATGTCTTTGGACTGTGTGTCATTATTGGAACTGCGGCTGGATTTGGGACCTTGTTCCTCCTCATCATCTACAGATGGTCAGTGTTATTAAGAAATTTTTTCAATGTTTTGAAATGAATTTTTTTCAGATTTTTCTGTAGCTCTGGGAAGTGAAATGTTTTTTTATATGACATTGTTTTATGTTTAATTGTAACATTTTGCATAGCCACCTTTTGCAGCAATGAGTTTAATATACACTGCCTGGCCAAAAACAAAAGTCGCATACTTTAATATTTCTTTGGACCGCCTTTAGCTTTGATTATGGCATGCATTTGTCATGGCATTGTTTCGACAACCTTATTCAACATCACAACATTTATTTCCATCCAGAGTTCAATTAATTTTTGTTCCAGATCTTGTAATGATGACAGGAGAGTCATAACAGGTGCATCGCTTCATGCGCTTCCCTTTTTACCCTGATGTGCCCATTGCTTTGGAATAGGGTAAATCTTGGCCGTGAGTTCTACCGTCGATGTTTTGCAATGTGACTTCACCAAGCATTTTGGTGATCTCTGATTTTCCAACCACATTTCTTCCACAAAGCTGACAGTTTGCCACTATCCTTCCATGTTTTGATAATACATTGGACAGTTCTTAACCCAATTCCAGTGATTTCAGCAATCTCCTTAACTGTTTTCTTTGCTTGATGCAGGCCAATCATTTGCCCCTTCTGAAACACAGCAACATCTTTTCCTTGACCACAGGATACATCTTCCTACATTTACATTTATGCATTTGGCATTTATCCAAAGCAACTTACAGTGCCCTGATTACAGATTACAGGGACAATCCCCCTGGAGCAATCTGAAGTTAAGTGCCTTGCTCAAGGACACAATGGTGGTGGCTGTGGGGATTGAACCAACAACCTTCTGCTTACCAGTTCCACTGCTTTAGTCCACTACACCACCACCACCACTCCACACACAAGTGAGACATGATTGTTTAAGAAATAAGAAGCTACACACCGTCTGTCAGGGTTAAAATAATTGTTGCCAGCTGAAACATGTTAATCACTGTAATAATGATACAATCATAGGCACTTAATTATCTGCTTATTTAAAGCCAAACGTTGACTTTTTTTTTGGCCAGGCAGTGTATATAACAATTCTTATATACACTAACTTATATGCAGCACTTACATTTTGAAAAGCAGGAATAAAAGAAGAAATGATGATTCTAAGGACACCAAACTAAAAAAGGTGGGTAAGAGTCTAGCAAAAGTTACACTACTGTACAGTAGTTTGACTTTTATTTAGCTAAAATCTGTCTGTGCTTACTGAAATTTGAAACACTGCCTCCAGTGGCCAAAGTGGTAAGTGTTGTTGGGCATATGGGCACGCGTGAGCTGCATTTTCCGGGTGAAATGTCCAGAGAGGGGCGCCAAAAACGAGTTGTGAAGCGAGAGTTGTTTTCAGCTGGACAGGCTGTAATATAGTAAACAGGAATGCATATTTTATCAACTGAACCCCCCCAATCCAAACCCCAAACCTATACCTAACCATCAGTTGAGTAAAAATTTAAGTTAAGAAGGAAAAACGCAACCCCCAAACCATGCTCGTAACTGATCATGCATACGCGATTACTTCCTGGTTTCAATACAGGATCTGAACTCTGGTCTCATGCACTGTTAATGCAACGCACTTCAGGTCATGCCACAGGGGAAGGTAAACATGCTGGAGACGATGCAAGAATGTCTAATGGAAGATGCCGCTTGTCAGAGAGTTGGCATAGTGTAGTCGATCCTAGGTTACCAGAACTCTCAGAAAAAACATGCCGACTTCTCGTGTGATAATGTTGAGATGGTATAGATGCTCTGCCACTAAGGAGACATTCTTTTGTGGAAGCAGAGAAGAAAAAAAATAGGGTGGTGTTAATCTTATGAGATATCGGCTGCTGCTCATGAGCTCATGTCACTAAAAATTGCATTCACTGAATATTGTTTTTCTATACATTCCCAGTGTCAATGTTTCTAAAATATCAAGACATTAATAATGCTTAAAGAAATGTTCAAGTGCATGAATGATAACATGAGGGATATCTTTTTCATAATTCTGACGAAAGTTTTATGGATTGCCGGGTCCATAAAAAAATGTAATGTAGCATTGATTGTGTTGCAGACATCTGCAGGAAAGGTGTCTACATCTGGAGATGGTGACAAGGGACTCTATGCTACTGTTCAGCGTCAAGATAAAGTTATGAAGAAGCCTGACAAGGATGAAATCCAGTATGCCAGCATTACAATTCACTGCCCTGCTACTGAAACCAAGTGAGACAGTTCATCACAAAGTCCCTTTTTATGCCCACTTATTTAATCACACATTTTGTGTGTGTGTGTGTGTGTGAAACAAATTTCTACATGTAATAGAAGTCAATCTTTCCACAAACTATGGAAAGCCAAATTACAAGTAAAAATGCAAATAGAGAGCTCTGTAATTGGAATTCTTACTGGTAGAAAATCTATTGCAGGGCTCTCTAAATGAAACATTGCAAGTTAAAATGCAATTACAACGAGTAACGATGGGTGCAATAAAAGCTAAATTGGCTCTGTTATATTACATAGTAACCTTAAAAATTATGTATTTGACTTTATTTATTCCACAGATCTCCTCAGAGCCAAGAGAATGATTTTTCTGTGATCTACAGCGGATTGATAAGACAGGCTGATCCTCTTTCTATTTAACCAGCTCTGGGATTGCACCTGATTTATGAATCTAAAACAGGCTTTTAATGAAAACAAAGTTTCTTGCTTTATTATTTTACTGTTTTATAATATGTTTACTGATAGAGTGCGCATTTTATATTAAGCATCTGCTGGAATTGTTCAGTTGTGTTTTAATGCAGAAGAACAGTGAGGTCTAATTCAATTCTACTCATATAGTAACTATGTACGTTTATATAGTATATAGTACAGGCAGTGCGCTTCCTGCCTTTTATGATAATATTTTGAACTGGTCATTGGTCTTCTTTGTGGAGTTGGCACCCACTAAGACCTGCTCTCCAAAAGCTTTTCATTAAAAGGGTTCCAATCTGAGCAGTATGGGGTTTTTGTTTCAACCGATGTTTTTAATGTATTTTTGTTTCATTTTTTACAATGTAATGTATTACCTCTCGTTCACCTATACATCTATAGTAAATCAATAACAGAGCACTGCATGAGTGACATGATGCCATGTTAGTAATAGTGATGAAGGTGCCCTTACAGCTCAGTTTCAAAATTGCATTAGGAAGTGGCAGACATACGCTTACCGCTTATATTGACATAATCTGTGCTAATAAAAGAAGTATACCACTTTAATGGTCCCATACTCTTAATTTACATTAAAGAGCATGTTCATGTTTAAACTAAGCCTTTAATAAATTATTACAACTTTGGGTTACAACTTAGGACCTTCTAATGCAAGTAAACGGGTGCCAGCACTTTGACGGCCAAAAGTCACATTTAGGCAGCATAAAAGAAGCGAATCGAAAGGTTTACTGTATGTAAGAAACAAGTCGATAATTAAATCATTTTTAACTTTAAATCGCCGCTTCCGTCCAGGGCTCTGATGCTGTTTGAAAAGGCAGAACTTTTGCGTGACATTCTTTCTTCTGTTGTAAATAAGCGCTGCTTCCGAATAATCAACATTCTTTGTGAACTCGCCAACATGCTTACATCATGCGACAGCTACAGCTACGTGATGCGTCAACTGCTGGCAGGAAGCTCTTTTTTTAAAGCTAATAACCTTTTAATTATCTATTTATTTTTTACACAAATGTATCGATTTGCTTCAGAAGATTGATCGACTGGATTACTAAATGTGACTTTTGGACCGTCAAAATGCTGGCACCCGTTTACTTGCATTATAAGGACCTGACAGAGCTCTAAATCTTCTTCTAAAAATCTTCATTTGTGTTCTGCTGAAGAAAGACAGTCATACACATCTGGGATGGCATCAGGGTAAGTGAATAATGAGAGAATTTTCATTTTTGGATGAACTATTCCTTTAAGTTTGTGTAAATGCACTTGAGGTTCAAAGTATTTTTATTTTTTCACATTCATTTGACAAATGTCTGGTACAAGTATGTGGTCTTGTTTCATAAATACAGATTTAACTTTTTTCACCATGTACCTGAAAAGAAGGAAAGTAAAATGTTACAACGTGCACACTGGCAAAAATAGGGGCACATTGTAACATGACCATATGAGAGTTTAAATTCCCCCTCTAACAATTGTATCTGATCTAAATAAAATACCAAGAAGACCAGGGCCGTTTCTGAGCATATAGGGGCCCTAAGCAAAATCCTACTTGGAGGGCCCCTGCAATCAACCCCAACCCCCCACCGGATCATTACATTCTCCTTTCCCTCACGGTCCATAAGGGGGCCCTGATACCCATCTAACTGAGCCATAATAGATGCCTGAGTCTTTCTTGCAGCTTTTAGTATGTAAAAAAATAAATAAAAATGCACCTTGCTTGCGGGGCCCTCTGGTGGCCCTAAGCGCCCACTTATACTGCTTATAGCAACAGTAGAAATGGCCCTGAAGAAGACAAACTATGATATTACGTCAATAAAAGCCATTTATTAACTTTGTCATGTATAATATAGCAATCATTTTGACATTTGACAATGAATACACAACAAAAAACTGCATTGACTTAAATAATGCATGGATTGATGACACACACGCAAAAAAGGTGAATTATGTAAATTACATATCCGACTGCATGGAATAAAGTTTGCTCTTATTGGGCATATTGTAATGCAGTGTTACAACGTGCCCCATCAGCGTAAGTGGGATATAAACATGGCTGGTCACTTCTGCTGGCTATAGCTAAGAATTAAGATGCTAGCTAACAGATTGGAGATAAAAAATTATACCAAGTTTGCCTCGTTTTAAATAAACATTAAAAACAGACATGAAAATTAACTTTGGTTAGAAATAGTACTTTTGCTGCTGTAAAATGAACGTTTGGCGATATCTTCAAATTATTTATTTATTTTTTTTTTTTTGCCGCATTTTTTTCTCTATACAGTTTTGATATGGCAACAAGTAAACAAATGAAGTTTTGTCTTACCAGTGTGTGTGGAAACTTTTAAACCATGGGTGTGTCTCAATCAGTTACGATTTCTGAGGCCCCAAGCAACTGACCAACCTGGTGCCCCGTTTCGAAAAAGTTTGCTTAAAAAATTACATAAAATTGCCACCCCTGGCCCTCTAGAACCACCCCTGCCTAAATGGACCACATACTGCTTTTAAAGCTTTAGGGCTAGCTGACTGGACAGTAGATAAAGGACTAACAAATAAGGTACGTTTCTTGAAACTGTGCATGCTACTTCACAAAACTACATATTCCTCATAAGTGTACTTCTGCACATTCACTCATTTCAGTTGAGACTATTGGACTGCATACGCTGCACAGATTAAAGATTGTCAAATCTAGCGTGTGCCTTCTGTGTCTTAAACTGTACATTTTCGTAGACTGGATCTGATTGGCTCTTGAAGTCGTTTGTCTTGTTAAACTTTTTTGTGGTGATACTGGGTCTGTCATCAAGATCATTGTCATAAACACTGTTGGTCTGAATTAAAGAGACAAAAGTTAAATATTGTTGATAATCTGCTGAAATTATTTATAAAGAGAACAAATGTCATCAATTTACAACTGGAGGAAAGATGGTTTAGATCTAACTGCATTGTTGTGTGAAATGTTCCTGTGGGCCACTCACCTCCTCACTTTTACACCCAATAGATGTCTCTGGCACACAACCTGAAACAAACAATCAGGTTGTTTTTTGTGAAATGTGTGAATAATAATATATTAATATTAATTTATTTTAAGAAAGTAAAAACGTAATGTTTTAAGTTTGCTATGCGAGCATGTACTGTATATGAGCGGTCACCCACTTGCTGATGTCTTGACTTGCTTTTTGTACTGACAAACAGTGACAAGTCCGACTGCAAATATGATCACCATGACAATCAGACCACCAACAGCATAGAGGATAGAATACAGAGGCACTGGGGGTGATAGAGAAAAGATAGGAAGGATTTTAGCACATTTAAAAGCTGCATTGATTTGGATCTTTATCTAAGAATAGAAAAAAACCATCACAGGGCTATTTTTACATGAGTTAAATGCCACTGTAGATCAGAAGAGGGTGCAACTCACCTGCTTTTTTGCCTTTGTCAAAGAAAGCTTCAGCTGTAACAGATGTTTTGCTAAGCTCTAAAAGGGAGGAGGAAGCAACATCGTTTAAGCAACCTTTAAGATACATAGAAATTATGGTACACCGGTAGAACTGTCAAATAGTTGAGATTTCACTATACAGGTTATATCACGGTTGATATGGTATTGTGTTATTAAGGGTGTTGTTGAAACTCCACTTAAGCCCTGTTCACACCGCAAGCGGCATTGCGCGACGAAGCGACATGATCCCATTGATTTTCAATGAGAGCGCAGCGACTTCCAGCGACACGAGCTGTCACGACCGTTGGCGACAGAGATCGCCGCGGGGCAGGGGCAGACTGGGATGAGAAATCTGGCTGGGATTTTACATAGAAACTGGCCCAAATGTTGTTGGGGGGTGGGGGGAAATCTGGCCCAAAGATTGTTGAGCGGGGGGTGTACCCCTTCAGCATATCGCGGCGACGTTTTGTGGCCTGTTCTGCATAACAAGGTGGCCCATTTTAGCGTATCACGGCCCATTTGGCCACGTTTCGCAGCCAGCCCATCTGGAAAAGTCCCAGTTCACCCGATGGCCAGTCCACCCCTGCTGACAAGAGACAAGGCAAGACAAGACAAGTTGAGAAAATGTCAACTTTATGCAAATGACGAACGAAATTCGCGAGCGACTACCAATGAGAGTAAAGACAGAGGAGCTTATGTCATTCGTCTACAGGCACTGAGTATGCGATACTGGAGTCGACTCGAGTGCAGGTGTAACGGTAGCCAGCTGGTATGTGCTGTGGAGTGTGTGTAAACCTCGCTACCGCACTAGCCACTGACGCTAGAGGTTGTAGCCTTTAGCCTCCTTGTTAGCATGCCTGCCTCCCATGCCGGAGACGCCGGTTCGAATCCCGCTCGGAGTGGTTCGAGCAGGAGAAGTTTAAAGTTTCTGTGAGTGATTTCACTGTTCTATATCATTTGTCTGTAACCACATACATAGTTATGGCTTGATAAAATGATGCGTGGAAAACCGTGTCGACATTCTGAGTGAGTTTGATTCATATATTGATATAAAGTTTGTCTTGTTTAATGATATGCTGCAGGATATATAAAACTTCTCCCCTGCAGAATGTGCATTTTTAGAGGCAAAAGAACTGATTCCTTGTCAAATTATTATAATGTATTATTTTTATTGGCATTATCATCTGTAAACAGCTTTTCAAATGCTACTATGGCCAGTTGTGCAGTCCACCAATAACGTTAGAGTGGCTGCAGCAGTAGGAATGGCCACCAGCGACACAGATCGCAAAGTCTAGCGTCATGCCGCCTGTGGTGTGAACAGGGCTTTAGACATCCACTAGTTGTTTATGATTGCAGAGCAGTATCGGAACTTTGCATTAATATAGAATTCAATTGTTTTCTTTAAATTGTTAAAATCCAAATTTGGGCATTTGAATTTAATTGAAGATCACTTCAGTTTTGGTTGTGTTGATTTTATATCTGGATTTATTTGTCTTTTTTCTCCCTTTTTCTCCCCAATTTGGCATGCCCAATTCCCAATGTGCTCTAAGTCCTCATGGTGGCGTAGTGACTTGCCTCAATCTCAGTTGCCTCCGCATCTGAAACAGTCAGTCCGAGCATCTTATCACGTGGCTTGTTGAACGCGTTACCGCGGAGACCTAACGTGTGTGGAGGCTCACGCTATTCTCCGCCACATCCATGCACAACTCACCACGCGCCCCATTGAGAGCGAGAACCACATTATAGCGACCACGAGAAGGATAACCCAACATGACTCTACCCACCCTAGCAACCAGACCAATTGGTTGCTTAGGAAGCCTGACTGGAGTCACTCAGCACACCCTGGATTCGAACATGTGACTCCAGGTGTGATAGTCAGTGTCTTTACTTGCAGAGCTACCCAGGCCCCCCTGATTTTTTATCTGTTAAATATATTGCAGTTGAACTACATATGGTAGTTTGAGCCCTGCTTAATTTTTTAAAGTTAATAATTTTGTAATAGCAAAGTAAGAAGGTTCCCTGTATAATTTACTGCAATAAATGAGAATTTGTTTCAAATGTAGACAAAGCATAATGGACATTATAACTGAAGTATATCCAAATGAACCAGAATTGAATCAACTCTGAATCAAATTGAGAGCTTGTGAATTGGAATCATATATAATGTATCGTTACTAAGGCACACACACACACACACACACACACACACACAAACAAATCATATCGTGATTTTAGCAAATGTGATTTGTCATTCATGCATTTTACATCCAAAAATAAATAAATAAATAAAATGAAATTAAGTACCTTTTAATAGCAAAGCATTGAATTTACTGGATTATCCAAAAAATGGCATTACCACATGGTTGCAATATATATATATATAAACATAACCATACAACATACAACAATCTTAATATAAAATTAATAATACCATAATGTATGATTTTGATTAGTCCACCCACCCCTAAATGAAACGCTGGGATTGACAGAACTCTGTGTTACCTGTTGATGCCAATGAGGTTCTGCTGTCTTCTGTAGGTGAAGGCGTGGAAACATAACATTTTGGTGTGGTCAGTTGTATTTTAAAACCTGTCCCTGGTATAGGAGGTGTGTGTGTCAGCAATTAATGTGAAATGAAAAGAATGTGTTGTATATTAATGAAATGCAAAATAGTGCACAGCATTCTTACCTTTAGAAACATTCACAGTCACCTTATGATACGAGTCTACACCAAACCGTTCCACTGCACACCAGTATACCCCAGAGTCTGACTCCTGTAGTTCAGTGATAGTCACAATGAAGGTTCCATTCTTAAAATCCTTCAGTTTAAATCTCCTAATAAGTGAGTGTTCAGATTTAACTAGAATATCTCTGTCTTTACATGGATCTCTGCAGAAATACTTCCTGTTGCTGTGAGCCCAAGTAAAAGAACATGAAATTGTGATGTTTTGTTCCATGTATCCATAAGCAGAAATGTCATCAGTAGTTGAAGTCTTAATTTCTGTTGGATAAAATAAAGCAGTTAAGGCCTCTGTTATTGACCCCTCCATGCACAGCCATGCTAACTAAGGGTCTTTGGTGTATTTTGAAGGATTTGCAATGAACTTTTTCATCGAGGCTTGTTTATGGCTTCTTTATGGTTCATTTGGGACTTGTTTATGGTACTTCCTGTATTTTGGACACACTCACACTCTGTGTTCATAGTCGGTTTTATTAGGACTAAAAAAAATGGTGTATGTTTGAATTATCACTTCCTCTACAAGATTGTTCAGTTTCAGTTATTTATTTGAAAAAGTACCTGTGTTACACTTTCTTATTCTCAATCAATATTATAATAGGAAGTATGATCTCTTTAGAAACAGTGTATTTATTATTGCAAAATGTTTATTGTAAACATACTTATGAAAGAAAAACAGGTATAAAGATAAATGTAGATTATATGGTTGAAGAGTTTTAAAAAGATTTGAAATCTGAGAGTAATTGTTTTGAAATTTACTGTCGAAGGTGTTGAATTTCATACAGAAGCTCTGCTTCATTTTGAGACTAGTGCTCAACCGATATATTTCCGGGGCCGTTAAATCGGCCGATGCCGATAGTTAAAAAAGTCAGAATATCGTCCGATTTATCGGCCTCGCGATAAATTTACCCGTTTGGCCGATTTGTTTCTTGAGGGCGCCAAAAATCTCCTGCTTCCATGTAAAGCGACTGAGACATGTAACGACCAGTCACGGTTCATTTTGTTGTTACGTGCCATCATGTTACTACAATAATAGACCGGTGTGCAACACAGTCTCATTTAAATGGTCTGTATATCAGTGCTGCGGCAGATGAGTTTGAGTTCATAATGTTAAAGTGCTCACCTGTTTCATTCTCCCTCTCTCTCCTCAACAGTTCCCTGTCACTTTTAACTGTCTTGTCTAATGATAAAAAGCAAATATCAATAAATCTATTATCATAGACCATCTGCAAATATGCGAATATCTCGTTTAAACAGATGTAACAAACAAACCTCACAAAACTTGAGCAGATCCAGCATCCTGTGGAGAGCTCATTTGTTTAGCAGTTCCCTGTCACTTTTAACTTTTTTTTCTAATGATAAAATTTTTTCTATTATATACTATCTGCAAATATGCAGATATCTAGTTTAAACAGATGTAATTCACGAACCTCACAAAAATCCAGTGTTTTCTTCCCATCGAGTGCTCATCTAATATCTTCCTCTGAAGCATGTATTCTACCAGCCAGAATCAAAACTTCAGGATCAGGATCAAAAGTTCACAAATAATTACGGTCACTCCATGACAATCCAAGCAGGTGATAAAGACCATTTAAACTGTCAAGAGAATGCTGCTCATGCTGGATTTGCATGAGCGCGTGAGTGCAACTTGAAAGTAAAAATGCTTCACGTGTGCTGTAAGTAAATGTCTTATTCACTATGTACAGTATGTATAATTGGTTTGATTCTATTCTATATATTGATTCTGCCATCCATGGTTTCTGGACTACTGTGTGTTATTGCCTTCTTCCTAATATGTCAACAATTTCTTCATGTGCAAATAAATTACTAAAATTTGCTGAATAAACAGAAATCAGAAGAAACTGCTATCTACCATTTAAAATAAAATATACTGTAATTTTTATAGATTCTTTTTACAAAGGCAAAGCTTTGTGTGGAAATTAGTAAATATAGTGCTAAATAACAGTTTATAATTATTTTATAGCAATTTTATGTTTGTTACTTACCATATTAAATTGTGTGATATATTGGCATTGTATAAGCCTATCGGCTACCCTGCTCTCTGGATATCGGCATCGGCATCAGCCATTAAAAACCCATATTGGTTGACCACTATTTGAGACACTCTTATGCAAAGCAAACGAACTGGTCACCCACACTGTAAAGTTTCTATTTTTAATATAGAGAGAACTGACCTGACAGAAACATACAGAGCCAGAGAATACAGAAGAACTTCATTTTGAGCTGAAATCCTTATTATCACTCAAGTCCAGTTCCAATTGTCTTGACTCTGTCAAATTCAGCAATCTTTTAAAGATCTAATATTGACTGGTGAGGTCTGTTATACTAGCATGCTCAGTAGTAAATGTATGCTTGTCCTCAGTGCTCTAACCTAATCTTGCATGTAGTTTCTGGACACCCACACACACTCAAATGCAGAACCTAAAGATCCTTTTATTTAACTTTTGATTTGAGTAGAATTTCCCCTTTTACACCGGACCAGATTCATGATATTTGCTGCTGTCGTAATTAATATTCAAAGCATTTGAGGTGGGTAGTATTATCCTGGGCCAGGGAATATCATATGCTGCCTGTATTTCAGTGGTATGGAAAAAGTGGGGATACTGTATGTTTAATAAATAATTTTCTTCGCCCTTCTCTCAGTTGCCCATGGCCACATGTTAATTTTTACTTTCTTTTTGGCAAATTGGCAAATGTCCCAAGTCAGATTCAAACTTGTGCATGAGTGCCACAGCTCAATGTGTTGGCATTGGAACTCCAATGGGTGGATCATGTTGAGTTGTCAGTAGAAACAATTCAATGGACTCTGTACACAGCACCTAACCTACATATTTCCAGTACAATCTCAGGGTGATATTGTGCTTCTGGTATCATATTCAGCCTTAGTGAAATAGTCAAAAGAGTCTCTGCATTTTTTTTTTATTATTTAAATAAAACGATTTATTACAACAAATGTGATATTATTTGGTGAAAGGATAGAAATTATCTTGATAATGAGCTCTAATAAGTGTAAATACATATGATATGAAGCCAAGCACTGCTGTCCCATTGTGTGAGGCTTCTGTGTGCAGAGATTTACAAGTGAGCAATAAAACTGCATTTTTATTTATTTTTTTGATTTTCTTCTCTTTTTCTCCCCAATTTGGAATGCCCAATTCCCAATGCGTTCTAAGTCATTCTCAAAATCTTAAGCGAGTTATCAGTTTAAATTGGACTCACTCACTGTCAGATAACTTACTGTTTCACTTAACTGCTGTTAATTGTTTATCTTGTATAATTTGATAATTAAATAACTTGCTTTACCAACTGCTTGTAATAGACAATGTGTAGTTAAAAACACATTCTCAAAAAGTTTTATTTTTAATGGTATTCTACTAAATACAAGTAGTCAAATATGTTACAAAACTTTTTTCCATAGAATGAAAGTGATTGAGGCAACATCTTCTTTTGTTTTCCATGGAAGAAAGAGACTGATGCAACATCTCTTTTTGTGTTCCATGAAAAAAAGTAAGTTATACGGTTTTGGAAAAACATACAGTGCATTCAGAAATAATTCAGACCCCTTAATTTTTTCACATTTTGTTAAGTTGCAGCCTTATGCTAAAATGCTTTAAATTATTTATTTTTTCACATCAATCTACACTCCATACCTCATAATGACAAAGCAAAAACCAGACTGTTGATAACTTTTTGATAAAAAAAAAAAAAAAACTGAAAAACTGAAATATCACATTGACATAAGTATTCAGACCCTTTGCTGTGACACTTGAAATTTAGCTCAGGTGCATCCCATTTCTCTAGATCATCTTTGAGATGTTTCTACTCTTTGATTGGAGTCCACATGTGGCAAATTCAATTGATTGAACATGATTTGGAAAGGCACACATGTCTATATAAGGTCTTACAGCTGAAAATGCATATCAGAGCAAAAACCAAGCCATGAGGTCAAAGGAACTGCCTGCAGAGCTCAGAGACAGAATTGTGTTGAGGCACAGATCTAGGGAAGGCTACAAAAATTTTTTGGCTGCATTAAAGGTTCCCAAGAGCACAGTGGCCTCCATAACTCTTAAATGGAAGAAGTTTGGAACAACCAGGGCTCTTCCAAGAGCTGGCCGCCCAGCCAAACTGAGCAATCAGGGGAGAAGGGCCTTGGTAAGAGAGGTGACCAAAAACCTGATGATCACTCTGGTTGAGCTCCAGAGATCATGTGTGGAGATGGGGAAAACTTGCAGAAGGACAACCATCACTGCAACACTCCACCGATCTGGGCTTTATGGCAGAGTAGCCAGACAGAAGCCTCTCCTCAGTGCAAGACACAAAAAGCACCTAAAGGACTCTCAGACTGTGAGAAACAAGATTTCCTGGTCTGATGAAATAAAAATTGAATTGTTTGGCCTCAGTTCCAAGCATCATGTCTGGAGGAAACCAGGCACCACTCATCGCCCGCACAATACCATCCCAATGGTGAAGCACGGTGGTGGAAGCATCCACCATCTGAATACATATGTAAATGTGATATTTACGTTTTGTTTTGTTTTTTTACGTTTTTTTTTTATACATTTTCAAAATGCTCAAAAATCTGTTTTTTTGCTTTGTCATTACGGGGTGTGGAGTGTAGAATGATGTGAAAAATATTAATAAATAATTTAAAGCATTTTAGCATATGGCTGCAACATAAACAACGGAACCTTTTGTTATTAACATTTTTATTGTCACTTATGTGAAATATGGAATAAACAGAACATATACACATAATAAATACTTAACAATTACTTAACAATTATCACCACAATTCTGTTTTTCTCCACATGGTCCTCACAGAGAGCCCTCCTAGAGGCCAAATACCTGTCCCGTTTCTTACCATACATGCATATTTTGCCAAGCAGTTTATATGACATCTTTTCAAATGCCGCCACCCTACCCAATTTGGGAACCATTCTTGAAATGAATCTGTCTGCCAATCAATACACTAGTTTGGACCCAGCTTTTGGTATATTTGTCACCTACTTTAATGACCGCCCCAACACCCAGTATACATAGTCTGGAGCAGAATGAAATTTGAGTATCTAAATCCTCAGATCAAATTCTGGACTCTTACCCAGAATTCTTGAGTCTAAGCGCAGAACCACAGAGCATGGGCCATGTCTCCACCCTCCAACTGACATCGCCAGCAGGTAGTTGTATCTTTTAGACCAAGCCAAAACAATCTAGAGGAAGTTGAGTAGAAACGATGCAAAATGTTGATAAATCATATATGAATAATGCGTACCCTTGCATCCCTCGACATTTTAAAATCCTTTCCCACTCCCCATCCTCCAATACCAAGTTCAAATCTCTTTCCCATAACTTCTTAAGAGTAGCTAAAGCCCCATCACCAAGACTCTGTATCAGTGAGGAATAAATCACTGACACTTCATGACCCTTTCCCAAGGCTGTGAGCACCATGCAGAGGGTGTCTGCAGCTTTAGGGGGCTGTGTACTACCACCAAAAATATTACAAAGTAGATGTAAATACCTGAAAAATTGAGACCTAGAAATCTCAATTTGCTGGGTTATATTTTCAAATGATCTCAGGGATCCGTTTTCATAAAGGTCACCAAGTGTTGAAACACCCCTCTCAATCCTTTCTTTGCAACAAAAGGGGGACATGTTAATACATAATTTGGGGTTCAGCCATATAATCGAGTAAACATTTAGGTATGTATCAGAATTGAACATGCAAGAAACCTTTTTCAGTACATAATGTAAACGCAAAATAATATAATTTTTGCTTCTCTAGGAAATTGAATTGAAAGGCTTTGCTATGGTGACAATGGGGACAAGGACCGCATGTTCAATGTTGTACCAGGGAAGTGCTCTCTCAGGTGGAAGAGGCCAATGGGCCAGGTTTCTGAGATTAAAAGCATAGTAATAAAACTAAATTTTGGGGAGGCCTAATCCTACTTTTTCAATTGGTTTATGTAACTTACTGAAATGCAGCCATGCACCATTCCAAATAAAGACTTAGATATTCTATCAAATTGTTTAAAATAAGAAAGAGGAACTTCTAGAGGCAGAGACTGTAGATAGATAATTGAACCTGAGGATACAATTCAATTCATAACATGACCTTCTCTGCCATAGACAGATGTAGTGAAGCCCACCTATCCCCTTCACATGAGGACCTTTTCCTTAATGGGTCAAAATTAACTCCAAATCTCTCAGATTTGGAAATAAAATCCTAAATACCTAATGCCTTGCGTAGGCCATTGAAAGGTGCCAGATTGGAAAGCCATAACTGGGCAATATGCTGTCAGAGTAAGAGCTTCCGATTTAGACCAATTTACCCTTTATCCTGAAAATTTGGAGAAAGAATAAATAATTCTATGGAGGCTAGGCATAGAACTTTTAGGGTCGGAGACAAATAATACTGTAATACATCATCTGTGTAGAGTAGAATTTTATGCACCACACCTGCTACAATGCCAGAAAAATCATCCTCTTAGTGCAGCTGCTAATGGTTTCAGGGCAAGACAGAACAATAAAGGGGAGAGAGGACAGCCTTGCCAGGTTCCCCTACCAAGAGAAAAAAATAATCTGAAATGAATCCATTAGTTGCACTACCGCTACTGGTTGTTTAATGTAACTTAATCCACCTAATAAAAGTGTTCTCAAACCCGTACATTTCCAAACTCGTAAAAAGATAGGGTGGAATGGGACTATCAAACACCTTCTTGGCGTCATGTGAATTGCAACAATCAGGGTCTGATCATTCCCTACTGACCACATAATATTTATAAAACATATAATATTATCAGAAGAACTATGACCACATATAAACCCCACTTGATCTATATGTATAATTAAAGTAATTACTCTGCTTAATTGATTAGCCAGAATTTTAGACAATATTTTTGCATCTAACTGGATCAGGGAAATTGGACGATAACTTTTACATTCATTTGGGTCTTTATCTTTTTAAGAATGAGATCAGGGCTTGTGCCATGGTTGGTGGTAGTTCACCTTTCTTTAAGAAGAAACGTTGCTCTAAATGGTCTACACACCTTTGCATAACTATGATCAATGACCAGATCCATTAAAGATTGAAGTCTCCACCCAAAACCATATCATGAATGATCCCAGCAGCTTTTACAGTGCTGTGAAAAAGTATTTGCCCCTTACTGATTTCTTCTGTTTTTGTATTTCATACTAAATTTTTTTAAAATTCAAACAAAATCTAACATGAAAAAAGGCAATCTGAGTAAACACAAAATACAGTTTTTAAATGATAATGTTATTTATTGAAGCAAAAAAGTTATCCAATAACAACTGGGCATGTGTGAATAAGTATTTGCCCCCATAGCTACTATATCCCCAAATCTATGAATTTAGTATTTAATGGGGTTCAGCTGGACTAGACACACCCAGGCCTGATTACTGCCAGCCCTATTCAATCAAATCAACACCTAAATATAACTTTTTCAACAGCATGAAGCTAAAAGGTCTCACCCAGTAGTACACTATGCCAAGGTCGAAAGAAATTCCAGAAATGATGAGGAAAAAGGTGATTGAAATACATAAGTCTGGGAAGGGTTACAAAGCTATTTCAAAGGCTCTGGGACTCCAAAGAACCACAGTGAGAGCCATTTTCTCCAAATGGAAAAAACTTGGCACAGTAGTGAACCTTCCCAGAAGTGGCCGACCTTCCAAAATTCCTCCAAGGGCACAGCAATGACTCATCCAGGAAGTCACAAAAAAGCCAAGGACAACATTCAAGGAACTGCAGGTCTCTCTCGCATCAACAAAAGTCACTGTTCATGACTCCACTATCAGAAAGACACTGGCCAAAAATGCCATCCATGGAAAAGCACAGCAATGACTCATCCAGGAAGTCACAAAAAAGCCAAGGACAACATGCAAGGAACTGCAGGCCTCTCTCGCATCAATAAAGGCCACTATTCAGTACTCCACTATCAGAAAGACACTGGCCAAAAATGCCATCCATGGAAGAGTGGCGAGGTGAAAACAACTGCTAACCCAGAAGAACATTAAGGTTCATCTTAAATTTGCCAAAATACACCTTGATGATCCTCAAAGCTTTTGGGAGAATGTTCTGTGGACTGAGTCAAAAGTGGAACTGTTTGGAAGACGGGGTCCTGTTACATCTGCTGTAAATCAAACACAGAATTCCACAAAAAGAACATGAAACCTACGGTCAATCATAGTGGTGGTATTGTGATGTGTGGGGATACTTTGCTGCTTCAGGGCCAGGACGGCTTGCAATAATTGAGGGAAGCATGAATTCTGCTCTCTACCAGAAAATCCTGAAGGAGAACGTCTGGCCATCAGTCCATTAGTTGAAGCTCAAGCGCAACTGGATTATTCAGCAAGACAATGATCCAAAGCATAGGAGTAAGTCCACCTCTGAATGGCTCAAAAGAAGCAAGATTAAAGTTTTGGAGTGGCCTAGTCCTGATCTGATTTGAACCTGATTGAGATGCTGTCGCAGGACCTTAAACAGGCAGTTCATGCTCAAAAACTCTCCAGTGTGGCTGAACTAAAGCAGTTCTGCAACAAAGAGTGGGCCACAATTCCACCACAGCGTTGTGAAAGACTGATCTCCAGTTATTGGAAGTGTTTGGTTGCAATTGTTGCTGCTAAAGGTGGCACAACCAACTACAGTATTAAGTTTAAGGGGGCAGTTAGTTTTTCACATGGGTGACATAGGTGTTGGATAACTTTTTTAATTTAATTTTAATTAATTAAGTTACCACACATTATATGTTTTGCACATATACAGTGAAATTCTTTTTTTTTTTTTTCCCCACATATCCCAGCTAAGCTGGTGTCAGAGTACAGGGTCAGCCATGATATGGTGCCCCTGGAGCAGACAGGGTCAAGGGCTTTGCTCAAGGGCCCAACAGTGGCATCTTGGCAGTGCTGGGGTTTGAACCCACAACCTTCTGATCAGTAACCCAGAGCCTTAACTGCTGAGCCAGCGCTGCCATTTTGTGTTTATTCAGGTTGCCTTTGTTTTATGTAAAATCTCTTTTGAAAATCTAAAACAATTTAATATGAAAAATACACAAAAATATAAGAAATCAGGAAGGATGGCAAATACATTTTCACAGAGCTGTAGCTTACCCTCAAGATCTATAAAAAAGCGTGATGACTCCCCTGCACTTACTCGAACAAGCACAACAAAACACATGCCCTGCCAAGTTTTCCAGCTTCCTGTGAAGGTGCATTTCTTGAAGGAACACTATATAAAAGAAAATTATGATTAAGAAAAGAAACAACCTTCCTTCTTTTTAGTGGCTGCCCCAGCCCATTAACATTCAATGTGGAGAGAAACATTTTACCTATATTAAAGTGTAACATATTGACATATAAAGATACATTGTGTACTCAAGGCTAAATTATATAGACCACTGTCTAACATTGATGTAACCATAACCAGGGACTAAAAACTAAGTGTTTTTCATTTCGGTTCGTTCTGAGCAAAAATGTTATTTTTTAGTTCCGGTTAAAAAAGTTCTGCAGCCTCCTTTCCAAATGGTTACCGGTTAGGACAAAATAAAAATACGGTTAATTACGTTATTTTTAAAATTACAGTACTCTGCAAATTTTAAAAATAATACAAATTGCAGTGTTACCAGATATCACTTACCAGAACTGGTTGTCAGCATTTAAAAATAAAGTTTTCACTCCGGAACAATTGAAAATCACTTTGTTCTGGTTTTTGGTTATGTTCTGCTAAAAATGTTGTTTGTTTTCTGTTTTTGTTTTTGTTCCTTGATCCGTTTTTAGTCCCTGACCATAACATCCTTAATAACCCTCAGAACATAATTTTTTTTGCTTCAACCTCACGCATAACAGTCCTAATTGGTGTCCATTGCTTGGACATCCGACGGTCCATGCACAATCACGAGACATTCCGTGACACTTTTGCCCCCCCCCCCCCATTTTCTTAATGTAAACCGTGCCATTAAATTGTCCATAAATATGTTCAATAAAATGACAAATAAAATAGGCCCTTGTAAACAATAACATCGAACCCACAACGTGAGAAAATAAGCTCTACAGCAAGTTAACAAAAAAGTTAAAAGTTAAAGTTAAGTTAAAAAAAAAAAAGAAAGGAAAAAAAAAATGTCAGGCAGGAGCCAGTGGCCAGACAACAGAACAACAAACTTTCTCAGGCTGTATCAGTAAAATGCATGATGTGTAGTCTGTATTGTTGAGCGAGTGCAGGCAAAGTTACTCACTCATTCCATTGATTTAATGAAGGCCATTGCTTGCTGTGGGCATGTAAATTCTTACGCCCTCTTGCCATCAATTCTCAGCTCAGCCGGATAGAGCAGTGTGAAGCTTACCTTCTGTTGATGCAGCAATTTTTTACACTCTTTGAATCAGTCCCGCTTTGCTTGAGTCGATCTAGCAAAGTCCGGAAAAACCATGATGTTGTGGTCCCCCAGCACAACTTGCCTTTATTACTCACCGCTCATAGAACAAAGTCCCTGTCAGCCGACCGCAAGAATCTTGCCAATATAGTTTGGGGTCTGTCACCCGCCCTGGAAAGCTGACCGTAAACTCTGCACATGCTCTATCTCGAGCCGGCGGCCCGCTATGTCGATCAAACTCAGAATAAGCCCATCCAAAATCTTCACCATATCCTGACCTTTCTTTCCCTCGGTGATTCCATTGAAATTATCATTATTACGCCTGCTCCGATTTTCCATATCCTCTAGTTTTTCCCACATCCATTCCACATCAACCTTGGAAGCAGGTGTGTTAGCTTGTAGCTCTCTTTTGGACGACTCCAGAAACTCAACCCATTTTTCAACATCATCCATTCTTGTGTTAAGGGTGGAAAGTTTCGCCTCCATAGATGTGATCGCTCAACATATTTCTACGAGGTCCTCCATGTCAGTCAAGATTTTCGTCAGCGCTGCATAAATGTTCGAGATATCCCGACCTACATCACAAAGCTCGCTGCTGTCACTATTGACTGGACCTCTGCCATCTTGATCCTGTGAGGCGTCTGACACGTGAGTGCGTAAGTGCTTTTTAATGTCCCCACAGGCCGACGATTTCAATTTTTTCAACATCCTTCCCTCCCAGCAAAGTTTAACAAACAACTATTACAGTTCTATCAGGAAGACTCACAGACTTGAGTGAAATTTAAGATGACATTTATTTGATGAATATAAAACAGAAATGTAATGTCCCTCTTTGGCGTAAGCCCCGTCTGGCAGTCCGAAGACATTGTACTCGGAATCATCATATCCTGCCGGAGATAGGAGGCAGGTGCGAGGAGCCTACTCCTGTGCAGGACGGGACTCAATTGGTGGCGGTGGGGTGGTGGAGGTTGCCATGTTAGCACACTAAAACAGCAATGTGATAGATTGTGAGCAGACTTATATAGCGATGGCTGACATGTGATTGGCTAGGAGCTACCTAGCTAATGGTGCGATGATGTACAGCTGCGAGTCTTCCCGCTAGAACTACGCTGTGCTTACATTTCTCACCGGTAAAATTACTTAAAAGGATAATAGTAGCAAAGTTTGAACGGAGCTCATCTTTAAGCAACCAACCCTCGCATAGCTTCACGTGACTCCCCAACAACAGAACCTTTAATGTAAAAGAGAACAGGATACCACCAGATGTTAGAGATAAAAATGACTGACTGTATGTGTTTGTGAGAGGGAGTAATAATTATATCTATAGTGTTTAATTTCAAACAGAATAAAAAACAAATCACATCTTCAAACAGATGAAGTCCCTTGTCTTCAATTGGTTGTCCCTCCCCAAGCTCATATCATTGGTTGAGTCAGTGATTCTGGGTCAGGCTTGACGGCCCACTCAGACAAAGCCACAATGTCACACTTTTAGGAGAAATCAACCTAAAAATGGCTTACATGTAGTTAATGTTGTCACTTTACCAAAATTTCAGTAGTCGGTACCGATACCAGTGAAATTGCATGGTTCTCGATACCAATTTCGCCACCACAGCTAAAAATATGCTAATATGATAATGTGCAATTGAACACACCAGTAGACCTAAAATATCCGATTAAAATAAAAATATTATCTATGTAAACGCTTGTGCTTGAATCCGACTACTTTCTCAATCGTATACAAAATACCTTGCGCTCATGCACAGAGATGTGCTGCATATGTATACATGATACTCTTCGCAGGAACCTAATTTATACAAAGCAATGACAAAATGCATTATTAAGGGTATGCGGGCTCGAATGTATGCTCATCTCAAGTTGTTTATAATGTAATTTTTCCAATTTTCCAATTCCAATCCAGTTTTCATAGCATAGTAATGTATAATTTGTTTAGCATGTAACCATCTCTCTATTATAACTTCCAAAGAAATATAAATGTTTATTATTGTCATTGTTATTTTGGATATTTCTGCATATTATTTTCATGTTCTATAAAGTACATTTCATCATTATTGAATCCCCATTTTGCATTTATATATTTAAGTCTTTTTGTCTGCAGTGCAAAGATATATTACTATTGTAGAATTACGATTCACTTGCATTCTCCGCTGAGACTGTAGATTGTAATATAAACATGTAGTGTCTTCAACTGAACTCGTATCAGCCATGTTGCAAGTTGATATGTGTAGTACGATACAAACTTGAATGTGTCTTGTGACGTGGGTAAAATACTTGAATAATCAGATTAACATATAATTAAGAGTGTTGTTTATCTTCCTAAAAGAAATAAATAAATTTTATCGGTTATGAATTATCCTGTTTTTTAAACGCGATAAATCACATAATTTTTCGTAGTTAATCGCGATTAATGGCAGATTTAGAAAGTGCTGAAATTAGACTCTAAATGTATTGCTTTTCCTGTAAAAATTTATTTATTTCTTCCTAGGAAAGAAAACAAAACCATATGTAACAATATAATGGTTTATTAACATTTTCCATACAAAGCTTCCACAGTATAAAGATTAAAATGCACCAATTCAAGTAGCATTTAACGTTTACCAAAGTCTTAGTGGGAGTTTAACTAATTGAAAGAACTAGTCCCCAAATAGGTTGCATATTCACTGCAAAGTTTCATTAAAAACTGAATGTCTGTATCTGACTCTCTGTAAGTACTTTTGGTCTGTTTGATCTTCAGAAGACATGGATTAAACCATTCGAGTTGTGTGGAATATTTTAATGCTGCATTTATGTCCTTTTTGGAGCTTGAAAGTTTTGGACCCCATTGATTTGCATTGTATGGACAAACGCCTCATACATCCTTAACAAAAATCTTTTGTGTTCTGCAGAAGAGAGAAAGTTATTTGAGTTTGATGGCATTATGGGTTTGTAAATTAAAGAATTATAATTTCTAGGTGAACTGTTCCTTTTAATAAAGAAAGTGTGCATTTGTAATAATTTTGCAACGGCTTCAAACATGACTCAGAATTCAGGATCCCAACTATCTGTTTCATAACATTCCTTTAAGAATAAAGAAATTTCTCAATCACAACTCCGATTTTGTTGTAAAAGTGGCAAGTTCTATTGACAGCATTGCACATAAACCGTAATTACACTAATCAGAAAAGAGCCTGAGGATTTACATTTCAAATACAGCACTCAAAAGCCACAGCAAGTGAATTTAATATGCATCACACTTCGTGATAATTCTTACATGCTTGATATAACGAGTCTGCCATCCCAGAGCTTTTAGCCCCAATACTGCTACAATTGCGAGGGCAGATGAATACCAAAGTTTGTCCTTGCAATTGTACCTTGAAGCAATACTCACCCCCCTAAAAAACAAAGCAAACTCAGACACAGAATTTTTATATCAGACTCAATGTTCCAAAACATTAAATTCTTGCAACCATTTTCGAGGGTTAGGATCCCAAACTCCATAACAAATCTGCAGTCCATACCAATCTTTCTGCCATCCCTAACTTTTCCTATTAACTCACCACTTTAATCACTATATGTCACCTGCTACAATGTTACTGTGTCTTCTAATCAAATACATGTTTACAGCTGACAAATATTTGTTTGTTTGTAAATGGATGTATATGCAACAGGAGGTGCTGCATCAGTGCTGGAGTTTGGAGTTTGTTTGGTGCTATAGGACTCTGGTTAAATGGAAAGGGTGGAGTATAATGGAGGTTCTTGGATCTGATTGGCTGCAGGACTTGTATTTACAGTCAAATAAATGGTGCCCATTATGTGTGGTTCAGTCTGCTGTTGAGTGTCTGCGATCTGCTCATACACATCAGTAGCCTGTAGAGTCAACACAACAGCAGCAATTCAATAACAAGACATATTACATATAATCAAATATCTTGGGTTTTACTTCACCATGCGCCTAAACTTAATTCACAATGCCTATCAGTAATAGAGATCAAGTACTACACAAATGTCCACTAGAGGGCACAGTGTTCATGCGTTCCCTCATTAGAATAACGTGATGTAAGTGAGCATCACTCAGTCCTGTTGTCACTTCTCACAATCATGTTAGTGCATGCGGTGTCTCTGATTTCAGCATCAGCAGGAGCTCGGACTGTTGCAAGAGAAACACTTTGTACACATACTATAAACATATTATGTGATATGTTAAAATAGTGCATTTTCACTCACCACTGGAACTATGTGACTTTCTTTTGTGGAATCTGCAGACTTGGTCAGGTTGGGGGGAAGTTAGTTGCAGTCTAATTTCCGATTTAGAACTGTATCAGCTGCTCAGTCTCGCTGATAATGGTGAAATCTAATTTTGATGTGTTATGCCGTTCGCTTGCAGTGTGGACACTTTGTTTGAACGTGTGTGCTTTAAATGAAGGGTGTGTGTCAAGAATGAGACTTTACACATTGGCACGATGGGATGTCTTTGAGGTTGTCCTTTTGGGCAGGTTTGATATTAGAGAAAAAAGTGATGCAGAGTCAGCTGAATGTAGATCTCATCGTAACGTTGCTTGATTGGTCTGATGTCCATCTTTTCTGCTAAAGAACACTTCGACTGAGTACGAGGCATGAGTGTGATTTTATTGTTCATTTCACTGGTACCTTTTATAGAAGATGAGATTGCGATGTCTTCTAATGTAGAGAATGAACTTATTGTGGAGGGTTGTGACTCGGATCTTGCTACTGGTCAACGATTCAAATAGATGTGGAAAAGTGTTTGAGTGTGTTTGTGTCTTTGGTTGGTTGTGTATGTGAATGGGAAGTGGAAGGAATCATTGTAAAAATGTGTGAGGATACAGAAGTGTGCGTGTGAGAGAAATAATTAACATGTTATATTTGTTGTACTTAGAAAAAGAAAGTATAATCACAAAAAGTACATACAAAAGACTTGTACACTGATTAAACCGTACATTGAACATTATACAGTGCATTGGTCTTACCTTTAGATACTGTCAGATTGACCTTACAATATGTGTCTATACCAAATCTCTGCACTCCAAACAAGTAAACACCAGAGTCTGACTCCTGTGGTTCACTGATGATCACACTGAAGATTCCATTTCCAGAATCCTCCAGACTGAATCTCCCATTCAGTGACCGATCAGATGAAACTAGATTATCAGCTTCATCTTTACACGGATATCTGCAGAAATACTTTCTGTTGTTTTGAGCCCAAGGAAAGGAACATGGAATTACGATGTATCTTCCTGTGTATCCATGCAGGTTCTTAAGTGTACCTGAGATTCGTATTACTGTGAGAGAAAAAGACGAGGAAAGTTGATTCTTGTGGTGATATGAAAAAGTATGTGGTTTTGCAAATTTTGTCCCTGCAGCACAGCAAAGTAACACAATTCAAGCAACTCATGAACAAGAAAAAGAAAAAAAAAAAGACACGACCGGTGGTCTGCAGGTGTCGTCTTCGACCCCCTTTACATCTGACATTAAAGGAATAGTTCACCCAAACAGGAAAATCTTATTTTTTTCTGAGGTCAGAACAGATACAAGACTCTCATGCCATTGGATTAAGAAAATGGTTTTCACACACTTGTTTCACATTTTTTATATTGAGAGAACTGACCTAACATAAAGATCCAAGTCCAGAAAACAGAGATGAATTTCATTTTGGCAATACCGATTACATCAGATAAAATATTATAAATCTTATTTCCTAGTTTAACTGACTCAACAGCCCATAAGTTCCATTACTGAGTTGTAATGATGTGAGATTTGTGTTGTTCTGAGAAGTCAAATATGCACAAACACTCAAAAGGCTTAATGACCACTTCCTCTGTACCTGTTTCTGATATCAGTATTGTGGTCACTGTCAGTATGGGTATAAATAAACTGTGCCTAGATCAGTGTAATTCATGTTGATAACCACTTCCTGCTGTTTAACTCGTTTAGGAAATACATTTTACACTGATCTGAGATCAGCTTTATGATGGTTGTCAAAAGTATGCTCTGCATTTTATGCTTGGAAATCTGATCTCAGATCAGTGTGAGAAAGCAAGTTGAACCCACAACTATTCATGTAGGTATCTGTATTTGGCCTTCACAACTTTGTTTGCCATGTTGAAAGACAACTGTTTGGAACAGGGACTAAAAACGAAATAGTTTTTATTTCGGTTTGTTCTGAGAAGAAACGGTATTGTTTTTTTGTTCAGTTAGGGATTCCACAGTCCCCTTTCCAAACTGTAACCGGTTGCAAAATAAGAGAATGGATAAAAACTTTCTTTTTAGAATGACATTACTCTGTGCTAAGGGTGCGTGAAATACTAGTTGCAGTATTTCCAGATATCACAATAGAAACAAGATACCTTTTTTTGGAAAAACAAGCTCAAAATAAGCAACTTACTGTTTTCATTCTTTGAACCGTTGTTAGTCCCTGGTTTGGAATAAATCTTACGTCTGATCGTCACGACTCATGAGTACTTGTAATTTGTTTCAGTATATATGTAAATATATGTTTATTTGTTGTTTAATTCCTTTTTATACCCATTAGCAGCCTCTTTATCCTCTTCATGCTCAATGTGCAGCGAGTCAGAATAACTACCGTATTGAACTTAATATTCATACACGTGTAATTCTTACACATTTTTAAAAACAAAACAGCATATTCATGTGAATTACATCATGTCTGAAAATTTTAATTTGTGAATGCTTTGAATTGCCAACAACTCACCCTCCAAAAGCCACTCTGTAATGCTTCAAGGGCTGAGCAAGTGCTCATTTATTAGAGGAGCAGTGTGTGTGATTCTCTGCGTGCTGCAAAAAAGATCAGTCCTGATTCTAGGCACGATCGGCCAATCACAGATTTAAGACGAATATCAGCCGATTTCGATCGGTTCACCCCTAAATGTATCCATCAGTTAGATGGTCTTAGGTGGTTTAAACTGGTTCTGTGAATTATATCACCTGATAGTGACATCAGAGATTTCCATAGATGCCATCTGACTCGGCCGTGTTTTCATTCTGATAGAGGGAATCTGATTTGCTATTGTGGACACTGATCTTGTTCACAGATGTCTTACAACCTAACATCAAGGCAAAGAACTAGGAATAGACAAAAAATTGCTTCATTTTAAGATATCATTAAGTGGCTCATTGTGCATGACACCGCGGAGACTCACAGCATGTGGAGGCTCATGCTACCCTCACGCACAAATTACCAAGCACCCCACTGAGAGCGAGAGCCACTAATCGTGACCACGGGTTTACCCTATGTGACTCTACCCTCCCTAGCAACCAGGCCAATTTGTCTGGACTTGGATTCAAACTCCAGGGGTGGTAGTCAGCGTCATTACTCGCTAAAAAGCCTTTTGGCTTTTTAATGGGATAGGGAAAGTAGAAAAGTGAAAGGAAACGAGTGGGAATGGGATTGGGAAAGGACCTCACGAGCCAGGACTCAAACTCGGGTCACCCACAATGCATCAGCACCACATGTCATGAGTGCAGCCCGCTAGGCTATGGCTCTGACTCTTTATGTTATTTTGACCTTTGATAGGGTGTCTGTGTTTGAATGAGTAGTATGTGCACATACGTTATGTCATGACTCTCTTCCTGTACCGATGAATAGACCTAGCCAAACATCTGCTGATTTCTCCTGCAGTCAGTATAATACTGTATATAGTGTCTGTTTATCACTGATGTAGTACTACAGTCCAGGACTTGGACACTTATGACTCAGACTTAGAGTCTAGCATTAAGTGCATTCTGACTCAAAGGAGAGCAATCTTTACAACCGTTAACCAAGGACGTCACCCAGAGGAGCTCCCAAAGAGTGAGACAGCGCATGAAGATTAACCGCTTTTCAGGCGCTCTGATGCATGTGCCGTCCGCAGAGGCTCGTGTTAAATTCACACGAAAGTATAATCGAGATATAAACGTAACAAATATAAACTTTGATAGTGCGCACAAAGCGCTATTGTTAGGCACGGTTAACTGTTTCAATGATTGTGTAATGGCAAAATGTTCCTGGTCATTGTGGGTTCATTCATACGCAAAGTGTTAATGACATGCAGTGACAGAGGAGGAAACACATGCTTATTCTGTTTCTGTGTAGATAATGAAATGAAGAATCAGAATCTCAAAGGTCCTCCTTCATGACAAATAAGCTTGTGGCTTTAAATGGAGAGCCTTAAAATAATGTGAAAATCTCAGAAAACTAACCCTTTTGAAATTTAACTAAGGTTTTACTACAATAATATTGTAGTAACTGTCCCACATCTGTGGTTTACCTGCATGCCAAATATAAGATAATAAAAAATAACAGGTTAACTCACTTGCTGTGAGAGAATTTGTATTCTTTGTAATTAACTCTTACTCTTTTGAGAATGCTGTGGAAAAGAAATATATTAAGTGGAAATGGAATGTGAAAAAGTTCAGTTTCCAATACAAGAACATTTTTGTTTGTAATTTTGTGAATTTTATAATAGTGTTTCTTAATCTTGCTCCTACAATTATTTAATGCATTGTTAAATACAATATAATAAAAAAGGAATTAAAAGAATTAAATACAATTGTGACAATGAATAAATAACCACATTTTCACATTCAATTCAAACACTTCAATTTGACACTAAGCCTCATTCGTCCTCATGCAACGCAAGAGAATGCAATGACATGCAAGTACATCAACAAACTTTGGCTGAAACTGCTGGTGTATTATATAAATACTTTGGGTATCCGATTGCAAATCGATTTAGACTCAAAGAAGTATCTATGGTTCTTAAGGCATAGTCTACAGACTCCATAAAATTCTCTGTATAGATCATTTCCATCCAAGTCACTCTGTTCACTTTACTCACCAACCATTTTGTATGTGTTGGATTTTTTTTTTTTTTTTTTATATTAGCAATAAAGTCTTGTTTGTATTCAAGGATAATTTGACAATGGTATATTTTGGTAAATAATCTCGTCACTTGATTTTTTCAAAGATCCGGCCCTGAAGCTATACCTAAAATATGTGTGATAATATTTTCAATAAGCCATGAGAATAATATTACTCCAATAAGTGAATTAATCATAATTCCCTTATTAAAGCTAATTCCTTACAATATAAATTGTGAGCAGATACAATGAGATGTTGTATTACGATTTTAATGGTGGAGAATTTTATTCAGACAAAATATCAAATTATTTGTCATTTATCTTTCTTATAATGGTCGTTGAACATGACTTATTCCATTATAAATTTCCCTACATAATGATGGAGGTACGCGACACTTTAATCCGTACCATGTACATCTACATGAAATACATCAAAAACTAGGTAACAACTATGGTATTGCCAACAGGGACTTTCAGTTAACAGTGACAGTGAACAGCAGCTCACCAGTTAATGCTGATGAGCTGCTGATTAAAGGTAAAAAAAAAAATTATTAGATGAAAAGAAAATCAGTGATCATATCGGCTGTAAAAATACTGATCGGAAGTTGACTGGGTGCCAAAAAATAATGATGATGAACAGTTGGCCAATCACAAAGTGGACAAAACAGGTTGACAGGTATAATTTAAAAAAAAAATGTTTCTTTGTTTAAGTGTTTTAGTTATTTTGGCTATTTGTTTGGTTGTGGCTAAAGTGAAAAGATCTGAGTTTGGTTCTTTTGACGTTGTCTCAAGTGTGAACTCTCAAACAATAATGCAAGTCTTTTTATTGGCAGTAGAACATGTGCAAAACATGACCAAATTTTGGTTAAAAGGAATAACTTACTAGTTTTTCATATTGCAGTTGGAATCGCATTTGCAATATTTTTCAAAATAATCACAATATGACTTCTTGTCCAAATCGTGCAGCCCTAATTTCTGAGCATCAGATATATTCGCCTTCTCCTGGATATTCATATCTGCTGAATTATGGTATGTGATGCACAGATTCGCATGTGTCATTCATTTTGTGTATAGTTTGTGCACGTTTGTGATGACGCAAGCTGATGATGGAAAAGCACTGGGGTTCGAGGGAATCTGAAAGAGTCTGAAACCAGACCGTGCACCGTGAATCTCTTGTAGAATGCTAATAGTACTTTTGAAATCTTTAAAATAATATACAATCACATGACATGAAGACACTAGACATATCGCTAGCTTAATAAAAAGCAATTTATTTTACATGAAGCGGGTTGCCTCATGGGGGCCCACATCTTAAAATCACCATATAACCCAGATACTACACGCTTTCTCCTGGTAACCCCCATGTTATTGGACACTTTTGCTTAAAAATGGCATTGGTAACTGAAAATGATAGCTGTCAGTACAAGTCAAGACAGCTGCCATATCGGCCAGCACAACATAAACAAAATAATAAATAATAAATAAATACTGTAAATAACTGATTTATGGAAATGCATTGGTTTTAATAAGAAGCTGATGAAGTTACCTGTTACTGAAGGTGAGCATGTGATGTCATCAGGGGTTGAATATCTGCTAACTGTCGTAGATGGAGATTCTGAATGTGCTATTGATGTAGGAGATGGTGAAGATGGCAAAGTTGTGTTTACTACATTATTCTCACCTTTTGATACTGTCAGAGTCACTTTATTATATGTGTCCACTGCCACAGGTCTGTCCACTCCACACCAGTAAACCCCAGAATCTGACTCCTGTAGTTCACTGATGGTCACACTGAAGATTCCCTCTCCAGAATCATCCAGTCTGAATCTCCCATTAGGTGACCAATCAGATGAAACTAGTATATCTTCATTATTACATGGATCTCTGCAGAAATACTTCCTGTAGTTCTGAGCCCAATATGAGAACATAGAATTGTGAGGTATCTTCCACTGTATCCATGTATATTAATCTCATTAGTGACTGCAATCCTGAATCCTAATAGATGAATAAAACAACATCTTAAGAGTTTGAGACGTTTGTGTCTTTGTTAGTTAGTTGTTTTGTGTCTTTCATGCTGATCTGACATCAGTTTTTGCGTTTGTTTCATAATTATGAATGCTATTTGAGCTCTCCTATTCAAAGACATTTTTGTTGATGTCAGCTTGCCGGAAGAGTAAAGATGACAACATATTGTATAGATCACATTTTTATCTGAAACTTTTGAAATAATCTCATTTGTAACAATTGGGGTCCCAGTTACATGTTGAGCAAACTAAGTGCTTCTCCAAAAAATGAATAGCAGCAGAAATATAGAGGGAACTGACCTGACAGAAACAACCAGAGGACAGAGATCTGCATTTGTATCAACAAATATCTTTTGTCATTATAAATTATTAATTTGTAGTTTAGCTCTTTCCTGTATAACTCCTGTAGATTGAGTCTTGTTTTACACTGAGAAATGTGTATAAAAGTGTCATCAAGCTTGTATCAAGAATCCCACAAGCACCTTCACAGACCGTGATCACTTCCTCCTTTTCTAACACTTAAAACTGTAGAGGTTACCCATGTCTCACAGATCTGAGACCAGTAGCTGTGCTCAGGTTTGATCTGGACCATCTGATCCTAAATAAGTGTGAAAAAGAGGCTCCTACCCAGAAACACTTGTATTATCTTGCCTGCAGGGTTCAGATGATTATATACAATAAACATCAGTAACGCTGCTGATTATTTACTGTGATACTGAACTAACTGTCTGTCTGCACATCAGTCAAAATCATGTGTTTCTGTTTCTGTTTAGTGGTTTTCACCATTTACTCACCCACTTCTTGTCGTTCCAAATCCATATGACTTTCTTTTGTGGAACACAATAGGAGATGTTAGACAGAATGTTAGGAATAGACAGCCTCAGTCACCATTCACTTTCATTGTGTGGCATAAAGATGCAATAGACGTGAATGGTGACTGAGGCTAATGTTCTTTTATGCCACACTAAATGTACTTTATAACAGTTTTTCTCTTATAAGTGCTTAATTAAAAACTTTACGTGTTGTGTTTCTATTCTGGGCACATCAGCTTGCCTGTAGATACCATTTATTATTAATAAAGTGCAAAATGAATTTGGTCTTCGAAAGCCACTGTCTTGGTACGTTAAACCATGTTAAGCGTCTTCTCAAAAGGTTTTCTATGGGAGAGAAAATGCTTAACATAAAAGATTGTCTTTACCTTTGGATTATCGTGTCATTGTTGTAGCAGTAGATAGTCTTTATGCAAAAGACATGAGAGAGAAATATGGTTCAACCTGGTTGCTGTTTTATTACATTACAGGAATAGTTCACCCAAAAATAAATCTCATCATTTACTCACCTTCATACTTCTTTCTTCAACAGAACACAAACAAAGATTTTTAGAAGATTATTTCAGCTGTTTTGGTCCATACAATACAAGTGATTGGGTGCCAAAAGTTTGAAGGCCCAAAAATCACACAAATCAGCATAAAAGTAATCCATACAACTCCAGTGGTTTAATCAGTGTCTTCAGAAGTGATTTGATAGGTGTGGGTTAGAAACAGATCAATATTTAAGTCAATTTTTACTATAAATTCACCTCCCTGATCAGTTAGTCTCCACTTTAATCAGGGCCCTTCCAAAGGGAAGCCTAGAAGTTTAGCCTAAAATAGCATAACGCGACACTCCCATACACATTCTATGGCAGTATACTGGCGAGGAGACAAGAGGCTGTTCTTCTTGTGTTTTTGGTGATTCACATTCTTCATAAATATTGCCCCCTACTGGGAAGGGAGAAGAATTTCTAGCAACAAAATGACTTAAATATTGATCTGTTTCTCATCCAAACTTATTATATCACTTCTGAGGATATGTATTTAACCCATGGAGTCACATGGATTACTTTAATACTGTTTTTATGTGATTTTTGGAGCATCAACATTTTGGCACCCATTCACTTACATTGTATGGACCAACAGAGCTGAAATATTCTTAAAATCTTAATTTGTGTTCTGCTGAAGAAAGACAATCATACACATCTGGGTTGGCATGAGGGTGAGTAAATAATGAGGGAATTTTCATTTTTGGGTGAACTATTCCTTTAAGTCATGTTTTTTTATGGGGGGTAAACAAGTCTATTTCCCACTTTAAAGTGCCCCCCAGAAAATCAGTCACTGTTGAAACATCTACTACAATGAAATATTAGTGATTTTGATGTTGCTTTCAAAATAAATAAATAAATAAAATCTTCAGAATACACAGCTACTTTTAATGGCTATCAATGATCAAAAATACATTTTGTCTGCAGAATTATCTACCAGCAGTGGCAAACTTATGATACTAACCAGCCATACTTTTGCATGGTTTTACAAGCATGTTTCATCAGTACTCCGATATATACATTTCAACCAGAGGTCACTGTTTAAATTGTAAAAAAAAAAAAACAAAAAAAAAACATTACCCAGATGCAAACGACAGAACCTTCAGTGTAGCCACAGTGTTATTAAATCAGCCTACAAGTAGCTGACTTATAGTTGACTATATATCAAGCTGCAACATGAGAAAAAATTTCAACCAAAGGGAACGTCAAAAGAATTGCAAAATGACAGTAATTAGAGAAGCAAAATCAGACATGGCACTCCCTGTGGTCATTTGAGGACGCTCTAAATACTTGATACATAAATGTATGTAGTAATATACTGTAAATGGAATTTATTGATGTTTTCGTTCACATTTTTAATTAAATTCGTTTATGACTTGAAGGCCTTTATTGTGACATATGATGTAGAAAAGTTTGCCATCAGTTGCCTGGTCTTGAGGTCTATTCTTCACTCTCATTGTGGGATGTCGGCATCAGAGATTTCCATAGACTGTATCTGACTTGCCCATGCTGAGTTTTACATGTTCATAGACTGAATCCGACTGGCTTGTTGGGACTTCAGTCTTGTGGTTCGATTTCATCTGTACATCAGGAAGATCATTCTTATATATACTGTTAGCCTGAATTAAGAAACCAATGTTCACTTGTATTATGGTTGCCAGGTCTTTGCTAAATAATATGAAGTTGATTATTTAAAGTCTTTTTCAAAGAAAAATCAGTCAGTGACAAACAGAATGTTTAAGCATCACTCACCTCTTCAACTCTATATTCATTGTGACATTCCTTAACTGAAAAGGACAAGACCGTATAGGCTTCATTAGTATTTTTCACCATTACGTTTTTCAAACCTAACATTATTTTACTACAGTATTGATGTGTTGCATGATATTTTTGCATGCATGTTCATACTTGCTGATGTCTGCACTTTCTTCTTAAATTTGAGAACAGCAACCAATCCAACTGCAAGTATGATCACCATGATGACCAGACCACCGACAGCATACAGTGAAGTGTACACAGACACTGAGGAATAGGGATAAGAGACTTTTGGTAGCTTAATAAATTAATCATGATGATAACCCTTGTGAATAGAGTATACCTGCAACTGTATTGGAAACTGAAAACATTTATGTAATGCTGCTTTCACTCCAAGTGGTGTCAGTATAAAGTCCAAGAATAGTATTGTATTGGCCAGTGAAACATAAAAAGCATGTACAGTACATTGAACTATGTAATTTACTGTCATTGACATTAAGTCAGTGTATGTCATACTTAATGAAACAAGAAGGGGAAGAAAATAGTGACAATTTTCATTTTTGTTAAAGTTAAAGTGTATGACAATACATAGCTGAACAAAGAGGCTGATGAAGTTGTTACTTGTTACTGAAGGTAAGTGTGTGATGTCATCAGGAGTTGAATATCTGGAGGTTCTTCTTGTTGTAGAAGATTGAGATTCTTTATGTGTTGTTGGTGTAGGTGACGGCAGAGTTGTATACACTTCTGTAGACGTTTGTGTGACTTAATGTGGTGATTTATGAGTGAGAGAAGTACAAAAAAGAAAAAAAGAAAAACATTTATATGGAAATACAAATAGAGATACTTTAAAAATATACAAGAAAGCATCACTGTACATCATTCTCACCTTTTGATACTGTCAGAGTCACTTTATTATATGTGTCCACTGCCACAGGTCTGTCCACTCCACACCAGTAAACCCCAGAATCTGACTCCTGTAGTTCACTGATGGTCACACTGAAGATTCCCTCTCCAGAATCATCCAGTCTGAATCTCCCATTAGGTGACCGATCGGATGCAACTAGTATATCTTCATTTTTACATGGATCTCTGCAGAAATACTTCCTGTTGTTCTGAGCCCAAGTATGAGAACATAGAATTGTGAGGTATCTTCCACTGTATCCATGTATATTAATCTCATTAGTGACTGCAATCCTGAATCCTAATAGATGAATAAAACAACATCTTAAGAGTTTGAACGTTTGTGTCTTTGTTAGTTAGTTGTTTTGTGTCTTGGTGTTTTTCCTTGTGTGGTTATTCATTTTTGCCCAAGTTCCACACTTTGGTCAATGCTTGTTGTTTTTACATGTGCTTTATAAATAGATTTGACTTGACTTTCGGTTTTGAACGTCTTTCAAAACTGCCACAAACATCCTGACTCTGAGACTGGTCACCTTTTCCACCTTTAAGACTTCACATGTACATATTACTCATGTCATACTGAACTGACATCAGTTTTTGTGTTTGCTTTCATAATTGTTGTGAATGAGATTTCAGCTCTCATACTTGTATAGAAAAACCCATAAACACCTTCACAGATGGTGATCACTTCCTCCTTTTCTAACACTTAAGACTGTAGAGGTTACCCATGTCTCACAGATCTGAGATCAGATTTGATCTGGACCATCTGATCCTAAATCAGTGTGAAAAAGATGCTCTTATCTACAAACACTTGTATAATGCTGCTGATTATTTACCGTAAAACTGAACTAACCCTCTGCGCATAAGTCAAAATCATGTGTTTTTGTTTCTCTGTTAAGTGGTTTTCCTTATTTACTCACACACCTCATGTCATTCCGAACCCGTATGACTTCCGTGGATCCCAAAGGAGATGTTAGACGGAATGTTAGGGACAGACAGCATCAGTCACCATTCACTTTTATTGTATTGCATAAAGATGCTGTGGCAGGGGCGTAGCAGCCATTTTTAAAGTGGGGGGATACAGCTGTCAGTAGGCCTGGCTTTTACAGACCCAAAACTTACAGCACAGTATTAGTACTTACAATATTTACCAAAGTTTAATAAATCAGCCATTCACAGAGTTTAAAGAAACACTGAAAACTTTCACTGAAAACCTTTTTCAACTTTTATAAATCATAACTTTTATTTTGGACATTTGAAACATTTTTACTTAAACATAACAGGACTTAAACACAAAAAAACATAAAAAAAGTTTTAATGAAAACTTTGGCAGAATTCCTTGCAGCCAACAAACTGCTAAGAAATCTTTTGCTTCATCAATTTGTCAAATTTTTCTTTGTGTATATGACACAAAGCTACACTATTAAGGTGTGCCTGCATCATGGTACTACAAAGCCATGTATATGAGTTACCAGCAGTACATCTCATTGAATGCAAGCATTACAGACTTTACTGATTTAGTACGTATGGAACCTGAGCAAACTGCCCAACTTGTGGGACACAGAGGCTTATTAGATTTGAAGGTCCCTTCTCCAGACTTTGCCATTTCTTTGAGCAGAGCTTTAAGTTTACTTGACAGCCCAAACAAACTTCCTAACTCATGAACCCACTGTAAAGAACTGTGGATAACACGTGAGGCAGTGCAAGCTTGCTGAATGATTAGATTAACACAGTGGGCACCACAGTGTACATATGGGGCAAGAGGTTGTTTTTCTTTGTTTTTTTTTACTTTTCACATGTGAGTTTCTCATGTACTAACAGAACCCCCAGCATGAGTTCTTTTATGCACATTGTAATTAAAACAAATCTTATCTAACACTTCACATCAGATGCACTGGAGGACAGATTATATATTATCTGTCATGGAGAGACTCACAAAGGCAGAGATATGAACTCAATTGCAGGGTTTATTCAACAGGTAATTGAGTAAGCAATGTAAACAATAGGTAAGATAATCCAGGAACAGAATGCGATTGTAAGGCAGGCACCAGGATGTCTACAACCAAAAAGGTGCCATTTCTGGTAAAAGTCAAATAACTCTGCGAGAATCAATGTCAGAGAACTCTCTCACAAAAGCTGAAATCTACACCTGAATATCACCACATGTGATCAATTGCAAATCGCCTTTGCATTGTTTTACAAAGCTGAAATCTTCACCTGAATATCACCACAGTGTGATAAATTGCAAATCACCTTGCACCTTCAACAGCTCTGGACCAACACAAAGACACAAGATTTATATGTAAAAATATAACAAATACCATGTAAAAAAGAATGCAACTGTATGTGTTTGGTATTATTTAAGAGGTCTCTGTGCGACTGGTATAATGGTCTCTTTCCCATGTTGATAAAACTAATGGTTACAAAGTTATAAGGTCTTTGCCAATTACTGTATAATTCTGGAGGTCTATCCCCCTCCTTGACCTACAATTTAAATGATATCCTGTATGTTAACAAGGTTAAACCCCAGGAAGTCAAGAACACATTCACCCCCAAATTCTCATTGTTCAAATGATAATACCATTTGGTACACAATGTTTATTCTGTCTGGATATTTAAGGAAAGTTGGCAAGAAGCTCGGGGAATCTGTAAGCAGATATCCTGCACAATTGATGTGTGTAGTCGTTTTTATCAGGAATCTGTAAGCAGATCTCCCATGCTGTACCGCTGCATGTAGTTTTCTCAGGTATGTTTCTTTGACTTGTCTTTTATTTTTTGTAATGCTTGTTTATTCTGATCATGTGAAATTGGCTTTGATTTGAATTTCTGCAACAATGTTTTATATCCTACCTGACAAATAAATTGATATTGTTTGATTTATTCTGAATTCCTCTGAAAACATTTATATCATTACTGGAGCTTTAATATAGGAGGAAGCCATTTAAAGACTCTCAGTTTGAATTTAAAGCACTCAGGACAACCAGGTAGGACAACCACCTAGCACAATCAATTAGGATTTGAATTTCATTAGACCAGGGTAGACCATACTGGAGCTTTAATATAGGAGAAACCACTCAGGACAACCAGGTAGGACAACCACCTAGGACAATCGGGTAGGAGAAAGCCATTTAAAGACTCTCAGTCACTGCTCACCGCCCGTCTTAGCAAGTTGTATGTACGTGATTAAGCGGCAATATCGTCTGCTTAGGAGACAGGCCAAACCAGATGATATTAGTTAACCTTACAACCGCTGACTAAGAACGGAACTGGCTATCCATTTTCAGGAGGTATACGTAATTTAATAATGGCCTGTGTAAGTCTCCAAAGATCGAAAGGACAATGAATAGAAGAGGATTTAGAGTAATCAATAACCTAAAAATGTTAAATTAAAAGAATGATCAGAAATTAATTAGATCTTAAATATAAATTAGAGGTCAATTTAAAATTGGAGTCAGATTAATATAAAATTGGAGTCATATAAAATGAATAATGGAATCAAATGTTTGAATTAACAATAATTGCTTTACTTCCGCGCTCAGAAAAGACAGAACAATGCAGAGACCTTCAGGGGCCATTCTATTGGAATTTGACATCGGAACAAATAGTTTGGTTTTTTTTACCCCCAATTTACACTATGATATCAGATGGTGAATATAATCCAGACAGGGTTAAGTAGCAATGCACAGATGATCGGTAAACTCACATTAAGTACTTAGATCCTATCAGGAAACGTAAACAACACAGGATGATCCAAATACCGGGGATATAACATGGGAAAACACAACACCACACTAAGACGATGGGAACATGGAACATTGTAAGTATCAATGGGTAAGTTTCAATGAACAAGAGAGTCTGTGGTCACAGGTAACATTGACGAGAGGTCTGGAGTCTCTGAGATACTGATGATGAGAACAGACCATGATAGTGAGTTAGAGTGAGGTTTTTATGCAGTCCTTGACTAGCCGCTAATGATGAACAGGTGTGTGTGATCAACACTTAGGGTAGAGTGAGCGGAGTGTGTCGGCAGTGACTCCCTCACTGAGAGTCCGGTGGATCCATGACAGAACACCCCCCCCCCCCCAAAGGGCGACTTCTGGTGCCCAAAGATGGTAGAGAAGGGCAGGAAGAAACAGATGACAGGGAAGAGTCCAGGAGGCGATTATGATGCCAAGCAGGAACTGACGGACAATCCGATGACCAGGGAGGAGTTTGTGGATGATTAGGAGGCCAGGGAGGTAACCACTGGACAGGGACAGGTTCAGGAGGCCTGGGGGGGTGGCCACATGGCAGGAACAGGGTCAGGAGGTGGAACAACAGGAGTAGGAGCTGGCTGTGTCATAGGAGGTGGAGTTTGTAGTGTTAATGGCAGAGCTGTGGAAAGCTTGATGAAGGCAAGTAGAGCCAGGAGATGTTCGACGGGTGGAGTCATGGAAGGCGGAGCCAAGATATGCCCGAGGGGTGGAGCCAAGGTAGGCGGAGCCATGTGAGGTTTGAGGGGCGGAGCCGTGGAAGGCTTTGAGCAGGGATCCGTGGAAGGCTTGGAGCAGGGAGCCGTGGAAGGCTTGAGGAGTAGAGTCATGGAAGGCGGAACCATGGAAGGTGGAGCCATGGAAGGCTCGAGAGGCGAAGCCGTGGAAGACACTGAGGGCGGAATCGTCATGGTCAGGAAAGCCAGCAGCGGCTGGGTAACGAACTCCGTGGTCGTGTGCACTGGCATTGACAGGGGAACAGCCTCTGTGGTCGTATGCACTGTCAGTGACTGGGGAACGACCTCCTTGGTTGGGAGCACTGGCAGTGACTGGGGAACGACCTCCGTGGTTGTGAGCACTGGCAGTGACAACGGAACGACCTCCGTGATCGTGAGCACTAGCAGTGACAAGGGAACAACCTCCGTGGTCTTGAGCACTGGCAGTGACAGGGGAACGACCTCCGTGGAGCGGAGTGTGTCGGTAGTGAGGGAGAGAGAGAGCGAGAGTCCACTTTCCCAGCCGGAAGTGGTTGTGATGGTGACGGACGGAATGGGAGAACGCTTGAGTGGACTGACTAGTTTGTATATTCTTTGTTTGATGTCAGAATACATGGCTGCAGCGTTGCATCAAAACAGTGTGCTCCGACGGTAACGGCTTTATACTTTTATTTAGTGATTGTTTGAAAGTTTGTAACATATAAAAATAAAGATATTGTTTAGAACAATAAACAATAATAATAATAAATATATCTGTTGAAAAGACTATTTGAGCAGCTGGTTCATTATAACAACTGCTTCAGTCCCTCTTTTGCTTGTAAGCAGCAGCAGCACGAATGCAGATAGCACCGGTTTCATCGTTGAGCCCAGCCTAATGTCATCACACCAGTTTGATTGTATGTGCGAAAGATGGCCTATGCTCCAGAATATTTGCCAGCCATGTTTGCTGCACCATCATATGCCTGGCCTCTTAATCCAATGATGGGCAAATTTAGACGGAGCAGTACATCAGCCGCAACCATTGCGAGGATTACAATATTCTCTCCTGTACTCACAGATACCCCATAAAGGCAAACAAAATCTTTGTGGGAGAGAAGTAAAAAAAAAGAAAGAAAAAAAAAGAAACATTTATATGGAAGCACAAAGAGAAATACTTTAAAACACACTATAAAGCATCACTATACATGATTTGTATCTTTAGAAACGGTCAGAGTCACTTTATTATATGTGTCCACTGCTGAAGGTCTGTCCACTCCACACCAGTAAATCCCAGAATCTGACTCCTGTAGTCCACAGAAGGTCACACTGAAGATTCCCTCTTCAAAATCATCCAGTCTGAATCTCCCATTAGGTGACCGATCAGATGTAACTAGTATATCTTTATATTCACATGGATCTCTGCAGAAATACTTTATATTGGTTGAAGTCCAGCCATGTGAACATGTAATAATGACATACTGTCCACTGTCTTCATGTGTCTCAGTCCCATCAGTTGTTGAATCCCTAATTCTTGAAAAATTTGTATCTCTCTTTTTTTCAACCGTCATTCAAAATATCCAATTTCCAACATTCAGTATTCGTTTCTTATCCAGTATATTACCTTGCATCTGTACCTATAAGTGATTTAAAGAATGTTTTATTTATTCATTTATTTTAGTTTTAGTTTCCATCGGAATTTTGATCTCTTCATTAGCCCTCATTTAGGGGGCTTGCACACTGGCAATTTAGTC